>NC_134832.1:51394198-51595710 GCF_004210375.1 Tachypleus tridentatus
GTCAGGACTTGGGCTTTTGTTTTTTTTCTTGCTAACACGGGCAGTATCAGGGGTATTGATAGGGGCATAATTTGGTTTCTTTGACTATAACACAAACCTTGGAATTTAGTAGGGAATATTTGAATTTCATCCATAAGGTTACTACAATATAGCATCTTAATTTATATATCAAGTAAATCTAATTACATTTGTCAAAAACATCAGCGTATGTACATTTTAACATTTATAATTACATCCAAAACTCTGATTGTCAAATAACTTTCCAATTCTTGATAGCTATACTGCAGGATCACCAGCGAGAGTATCAAAAGCCATATCAAAATGATGAGACTTGAAATAGAATATTTTAATAACATTTCGTGCTAAGCCTTAGAATTAGGTCTGACAAACTTCCAAATAAACAAGTTAATGACAAATAAATAAGTTAGGCCAAGCAATAATTTATGAAAAACTTAATGTCATAATTTTGATGTTTAAACTTTTATTTTTAAATCGTGAAACCAAGTTGTAATTACTAGTGTAACGTAGTCAAACTGAAAACATTATGTTATGAATTACTATTTACAACTCAAGGTTTTAAACAACAAATGAACAAATTACGTAACATTGAATTAAAAGTTTACTGCCTTACTATTTTAACTCCTATTGTCTACCGAAAGCACCTGCAAAATTTCTTATCAATCACAATTATCGGTACTACAACCAGTAATACTAAGTGAGAATAGAGGTCGCTTAGTATTAATTGTTATATTTATTTAGCTAGCTTCAAGACTAGACATTAATTTACAAAACCATATCCAGAAAATTCATATTTCCAAATAATTGAAGAAGTTGCGCTTTCGAGAACGAACATTATGCAGACTTTCGTTTGTTTTAAAATTCGCACAAAGCTACTCGAGGACTATCTGTGCTAGCCGTCCCTAATTTAGCAGTGTAGGGAAGGTAGCTAGTCATCACCATCCACCGCCAGCTCTTGGGCTACTCTTTTACCAACGAATAGTGGGATTCAGCGTAACATTACAAAATCCCCATTGTTGAAAGGCCGAGCATGTTTGTTGTGACGGGAATATGAACCCGCGACCTTCAGATTACGAGTCGCACGCCTTAACACGCTTGGCCATGCCGGGCCTATACAGACTTTCAAATATGTACAGAAATTTCACGAAATGTTCTTCCTCATCCTCCAAAAAAAGTAAGCAAACAAGTCGAAATAATATCTATTCTAATAGAATCAAGCAATTCAAAACATTGCAGCTTCACTTTTTTAAGCTAAAAAATACTTCACATGCGAAACTAAGAAATAAATTAAGAATAAAATTTAAGAAAAGAGTATAAACCGTGTGTAAGATGTTCAAGATTTACGTAAAATATTTGTTGTGTGCATCAATTTAATAGTAACTAATAAACATGTATTTAGTTTGTGACATTAGATTATTACTTTAATGCCGAATGTATTGGTTACTGATTTTCTAAAACAGATTTAAAAATCAAATTAAACAATGCATGAAGAATTTGAATGAATTAAACTTTGATAATGTATCTCAGGACGGTTGGTATGGGTATTAAAACTTTAATTAAAATAAAGTAGAGACAATTTTTCGATCTTAGTTCACCTTCACGTTGAGATAAGAAGGTCGAAACGTTGTTCTCTACTTCATTCAGATTAACCTGAAGATGACCAAAGAAGGTTGAAAGGTTGTTCTCTACTTTATTCAAGTTAACTGAAGATGACTTAAGAGGATCGAAATGTTGTTCTCTACTTTATTTTACTAAAAGTTTTAATACCCATACCAACCGTCTTGAGATACGTTCTTACTTCAAGTGGGTTTCTCGTCATCACGAATAAACTTTGATAAATATAGAGGAAGTCACATCTCTGTAATTAAAGTGAAACTTCACTTAATAAATAACACCAGATGGCAAATTTTTAAAGATAAAATGGCCACGTATCGTACATATTTGGTCAAAGATAAAGGTTTCAACCCAATGTCCAAACTTAAGAACAAAAGTTTAAATGAGTGATGTCGAGAAAACCCACTTGTAGAGAAATATATATGCAAAAACCCAAACGAGCCGTTTTTGCATATATAAAAGTTTAAATGGTAAATAAAAACTTATAGATGAATTGTTTCAAAATTTTCAATTAGTTTGAAATTATATTATTTTACATAGGAATGTAAACAAGTTGAACTGTATTTATAATTTCATAAACCACTGCACACTTAGATTTTATTTATATTTACATGACTAATCTGGTGTTACTGTTTTGTTCTCAGTTCCTTGTTCATTGACTTAACAGACTGCTACAAAAATAGATTTTATCAGATAATGTTTTCATGTCTGTGTTACATTTCTGAGTCTGAGTACAACAAAAACAGTTTAAAATCTTCAAATGTTCTGGTCGTTAATGAGTTAAGTATTATAGTGTACGAATGTGATATATCAGAGCAGTCATTTAGGGCCCGCTGATTGGAGCTTCGAAGGTATCGAATCTTGGAGTGTGTTTTGTGCATCTTCTCGATTTCCAATCGAGTTTATGCAAAACGTAAAGAAAGAGAGAGACAAAAAGAGACTCTACAGAAATAACAACTGACATATTTTTCATTCACACGAAAACAAAACACACAAAGGCTAGTGTAGTTATATTGTAATGGTAAGAGAAATTTGAAAAAAAAATACAGTTTTTTTCTTACCTGTTCAGTGTGCTTCCCTTTGTAAGATACATCAAAATTAAGTTCAAAGTAAAATATAAAAAATATATACTGACAAATAAAGTTAAAATAAAACAGAAAGTCCAAATGCTTAAGCGAAAGATCAAGCTAAACAAGTCTAAAGTTCCGATTCCTTCGAAAATAAGCGTCTGGCGGGATCTTATAGCTGAAATATATTCACTAAAATTAACGAATAATTGCCAATTACGGAAATCACCTGCTGTATTTCCTGAAGAAAAGGAAAGTTAATGACTCTTGGTATTCTTACAGGTAACTCTGAAAAACAATAAGTTAATTATGAAGTGTACTCATAATTCAGCGTTGAAAATAGAAAAACTTATTATTACTGTTCCCCCGGAAGGCTTCTGTAAACACAGAAGCAGAAGGAAAATACGCCACTTGCGGTTTCAATTTCTTAACTTCATTAAACATCCTTTTTAGATCCACATTATGAAATCGGGAAATAAGCACCTTTGTTTGTTTGATGATTAAGCATAAAGCTACACATGGGCTATATGTATTCTGCCTAAAACGAGTATCGAAACCAGGTTTCCAGCGTTGCAATTTCGTAAACACACCACTGTGCCACTAGAGAAGCGAGCATATTATAAAGTCTTAAAACCATACTTATATAACTACAGTAATCCCAATAGATTATAAATTCACGCTATCTTTATTTGAAATTAAAATGTTTAGTAATGATAAATCAGCTAATCTGAAGTGCATTTTGTAATTTAAACGAAGTAATAATACAATATATGCGCACCATATGCCAAATTCTGGATAGTATCTTCAAACTATAAACAGCAGATTGTCGAACAAAGCTAATCAATGAAACTTTAAACAATACATATTTTCAGTATACAAAGCACTAGATTAAGTAATATAAAACAAATCTTAGACAACAGAAAATTAATTTGCCAGTTTCAACTGTGTTAACTTAAATAAAATAAATAATTGGCCTAATGTATTTCTCTGTACATCATTATTTTCTGGTTACATCCAAAATAATATTTATCAAAGTTGAAAGAACGATATAAAGTAATATTAAAAATAAAAATTATTTAGTGATTATAAATTTACGAAACGGATAATAAAAATAATAAAAAACTGTAAGGATAAAACATGTTTTTTTGTTAAACTTTTACAACCTAACCACATCTTTGGGAATAAACTTCTACAATTCATGAAAGGCTCATATAATTCATATAAATTAAATACAAAAATTTGAGTTATTCAAAATTCTTTCGTCGTTGTTAACTTTTTATTATTGAAATGTTAAACTTACTATCTTCCAAATTTTATCTGCATATTTATATTTACCAGCTAAATCCAAGAACTGATAGTTACACTACAAATTCAAAAACAAAAAGATAAATAAATGTCTGATCTTTGACAAATGAGCCATTAAAATAATGTAAACTAAAATAAGTTGACTTCTGCTCAAAAGTCCATAATACGTAAATATTTGTAATCAAGATGCTAAGAGAAAACATATAAGTTATCAAAAAGTTTAAATGGTGTCAGTGTAATTTAAAACATTTTATCTTGTTTTTCTCAGTAGTTTAAAGCTTGAAGAAAAAATATGCGTCCTTTTTCTTTATATTTTTTCTGGGTGCTTAATAAACATTGGGTGTGATTTATTTCTTTATTCAAACCATAAAATAAAAGAATGTTTTCTCGAATTTTTAATGTTATATTAATATATGACGATTGCTACTATAGATAAGTACATAATTATTTTACAAGTAATTACAGATTTTAATTCGCAAATTTAAAAATGGCTTTTCAATTATTTTGATATCTTGAAACGTAGGAATAGTGTTTTAGTTATTTTGATATTTTTAAAAATCAAGCCAGTCGACAAGACCTATCATCAATTAAAGTTATACAAGTGTTAGTAGTGAGTCATTTATAAGCATTCTTACTATTTATATATCAATATATATGATGTCATGGATTTAAAAAGTCATTAAACGTCTTTGGTATGTCTTCAAAATACAAAGACTAAACGTGCTTTTTATGTTGGTACTTCATGCTGTGACTATACAGGTGCCCGGCATGGCCAAGCGTGTTAAGGCGTGCGACTCGTAATCTGAGGGTCGCAGGTTCGTATCCCCGTCACAACAAACATGCTCGGCCTTTCAACAATGGGAATTTTGTAATGTGACGCTGAATCCCACTATTCGTTGGTAAAAGAGTAGCCCAAGAGTTGGCGGTGGGTGGTGATGACTAGCTGCCTTCCCTCTAGTCTTACACTGCTAAATTAGGGACGGCTAGCACAGATAGTTCTCGAGTAGCTTTGTGCGAAATTCAAAAACAAACAAACAAGACTGTACAGGTGTTGACTTTAAGTTCAACTTGATACCGTATGGAATATTTAGTATTTCTTTACTCATCAATAGACGGCGCTTTTGACAAAGATTTTTTTAGTTATACACGTGAAAGGTTAAATCTTGAGTTAGTGTTTTAGGTTTACTGAGCATTGACAGATGTCAGCAATTAGAAATAAATGACGTATAGCATTTTACGTTAGCAAGGTAAAATTATTTTTATTTTGTAAGTTTGTTTAACTTTTTGTGTCTAGTGGAAACTTTGGATTGAGCAGCAGTGCTGATTTAGCTGTTTCTTGATTAAGCGATCCATTGTTACTGTTGTAAATGTTGAGTATCGTAACATGATATTTGTACTAGTGAAATAATGCTAATACCATAATATGAATATATATATACAGAGGCTTGACTAATAGTAGTAATGTTTTATGAATTGGGAAGAAAGTAATGTTCATAGTACATCCCATTTTTTTAATTTCCGGGTGTAAATAGTAGTTTATTATTACTGTGTATTAAATATAATCAAGCTAAAGGACTAGGAAAGTTAACATTTATCTAGGCAAAACTGGTTTTTGGGAATTTAACAATAAATGTGTGTATATATATGTATATTTTTAAGGAAAATTTTTTACTTATAATGTTTTAGTGGGACAAAACCTAGTAATGTTTAGCCATTTGAACTTGAAAGGATATTTATTTAATTATTAAATGAACACATTAGAGACAAAATAATAAATCATGATTTCAAAACAGGGTAATGGTTGCATGTTGAAATGTTTTCTTTCTCTTATAATTTATTTTATTTTTATTTGTATTGTATAACTTTTGTGTTTTACCTTGTGACATTTAGCAGTTCCTTATATTATAGTACTGCTGAGTTTAAACTTAAAAGTTACCTACTTTACCAATTTATTTATCATAATTCTGTATTTTCTTCATGGCCTGACAAAGCTTGAATTGATTGGTAGTGGTTTAAAATTTAATGTTAGTTGTATAGCTTGTATTTTTTGTGAACTTTCATATGTTTATAATTTATAATGAACTAGCTTTCATCAGAAGTTTCTTTGAAAGTTCTTTCAGTGATTGAGAGTGAATTATTAACAGTATTTTAAGTAATATTAAATTGTTTCATTTATGACATCCATAAGACAAATTCTGAATCACATTTGCAATACTCTAAAGTTTAAATAATATAAATATTTATGGTGGGAAAAATATGAGAATGTGTTTCAGGTTTTAATGTGTTTCAGTCTGTTTTATCTGGAGAAGTGTGATTATAAATAATTATACTTTTGATATGATATTAGTATTATTTGTATTATATTCATTAACAGTAAATTATTTGTTTTTAAGAGTTTTTCAAGAAGGGTATAATTGTATTTGAACCATGGTATGTTTTCTATAGCCATTACTGATGAATCATTTTGCTCAATAACACAGCTCATCATGACACGGAAATAATTGGAACACTATTTATATAGGCCTAGCAATGATGTTTTGTTACAAGATTAAATAATTATAATCATGGTTTGCTATAAAAGACATTCACATCATTATAATTGTGGAGTAATTGGCTTGTACTGGACATTACTACATGTCAAATGTACTTTGGTTGAAACTATTATGCACTTCTTGCAAACTCTAAGGAACTGAATGATGAATGTAGGTTTAACATGTATGTAAGCCTAATGCTGACAGTTTTGTTGTAAACATTGTTTATATGAAGATGTTTCTTTTTTCGTGTGTCAGTTTTTTGTTACTTTTGTTTTTTTTACTTTATATGATAGTGTGAAAGGTTAATGTTTATTTTTAATCCCACCAAATCGATTTATTATCAAGTTAGGTTTCACCTCAAAGGTGCAACAGCTTTTATATAATTCACACCTGTCTGACATTTGGGAGAGAAACGAACCTTTCTGTACACTAACTTAATCAGCATTTTTGAATAGATAATTTGGTTTGTGAGAAACATTCTTTCAGGTTATTGGTCAAGAATTGACAGAAAATACTAGACATAAAAACACTTCAATTTGTGTTACAGAAGTGTGGTTAAGTGATGATTTAGGAATAATGTACAAAGAGAAAGCTAAGTTGTGTGGTACAGAATTTTTGTTAATAACAAAGTGGAAAATCATACAGTTAAGTGTTTACCTGATGAAATTCTCATATGTAAGTTTATCTATTAGACTGTTGAGAGTAAAAGGTTTTGGTTTGGGGAATTTTTTAATTTTTAGGTACACTGACTAGGAAATGCTGTCTAACTCTCGTAGAACTGAAGATTCTGAAGATTGTCTTTCATTCACAGTATAAAACCATTTGATGATAATGCATTTCAACCATATTTTCAAATTAATATATCAGCCATAGACTTTCCTGTAGGAAAATGCAACTTTTATAAAAAGAAATTTGAACAATTGTAATCACAAAAATATTGTTCATCATTGTTTCTAACTTGTGAAATATTTATTTTCTAATATGTCAAATTCTTATTTTTTTTCTTGCATGTTAATAACCTAAGTAGAAGTTCAAAAAGTTGCATCACTTTATTTGTATGTACATGTGTAATTCTCTCTAATAAATATTTCTCAAGTTAGAAACAATGAGGTGCAACGTATTTCTGATTCCAGTAGTTCTTTTCACTTACAAAACTGTGTTTTTGTATCAGAAAAGGTCCGGCATGGCCAGTTTGTTGAGGCACTCGACTCACAATCCGAGAGTTGTGGATTCGAATCTCTATCACACCAAACATGCTTGCCCTTTCAGCCATGGGGGCATTATAATGTGATGGTCAATCTCACTATTTGTTGGTAAAAGAGTAGCCCAAGAGTTGGTGGTGGGTGGTGATGACTAGCTGCCTTTCCTTTAAGTCTAACACTGCTAAATTAAGGACTGCTAGTGTAGATGGCCTTTGAGTAGCTTTGTGTGAAATAACAAAAAAAAACACTCAGGAAAACGTGTGGTTGATATAAAAAAAATTGTAAATGAGTATTCTCTGGTACATTTTACCTTTTAGAAGAGAAAAACAGGTGTTAGGATATGTTGGCATGATCGTTAATGATAATAATTTTGTAGAAAATGTCGCTGAATCTAAAAAGTAATTAAATACAGAGAACAAAATGTATATTTTCATCAGTATGTTATAATATTTAATCAATGTATGCCAGTGACTATAGACTACAGGATGAAATATAAAATGTTTCAGAAGGTAATCATTACTTGTAACTTGAGTTTTTGTAACTCAATGGAATAGTTTGTTTGAAAACATATAGTTGGTTACTTAAATTTATTTATTTATTTATTATTCTTTACTATTTGAGGTTGTAAATTACTGAAGGTGTGACTCAAAGTGTCCAAAACAGTGTCAGAGAAGGGTAATATCATTTTTATTAGTATTATTATTAATAATCTTCGTTATTAACAAGTTGAAACCCCTTGCTAAGGGTTATCTAGACATGCTTGTAAAGTAATAGTGTACTAACTAGTGAATATTGTTTTAAAAAAACTGCAGTCTTATTAACTCGTTTTTTAAACTTATGATTAGTTTTTATACATACATAGATGTTTTGATATTGTTTAGAGATGTACAAGTTTTTAAAGGGCTTAAACTTAAAATTTGTGGAATCATTCTGGTACACTAAACCAGTGGTTCCCAACCTTTTTTATGCTCTGCACCCCTAAAATAATTTTAATGTTTTTGCACCCCTCACAGTAATTATTTAAGAATAAATGTTATCTTGCACCCCCTGGAATGCTATCTCCACTGGGAACCACTGCACTAAACCATGGTCACAAATTAATGGTGATATTTGTTAAGTGTTTCAAAGGATTTATTTGTTACTTTTATAAGCGATGACTCTGTTATTTGAGTTGCATTAATTGGTTAATGATAATTCTGGAATAGCAAATGTTATTAAGTTAATTTTAGTTGGGGTGACTTAGATAAGCTGCCTAACTGATATATAATGCACATTTATATGAATGTTCAAATGTGTAAGAAAAACAACAAAAATATATACAATTTGGAGTCATTTCAATTTATTGTATGAAAAATATATTAGTGGTAATAAAAATACTGGTGCCACTGTAAAAAAGCTTGAATATTTTCAAGTCTTGAGATGCAAAGTTCGGATTCTGTTGATAGAAATAGAGTTTTTAAAGATGGTTGTTATTAATGTAAATTATGCTGGTACATCCGAGTTTTGTTTTATTCTACAAAAGGTTTCAGGTTCTGCAGTAAAAGTTTTTGAATTGAAGAATTAACTTATTGTAACAACGTATCGAGCTATGTTTACTTTTCTGCTTTTAGTTTTAGGTTTTGGTTTCATGATTTGCATTAGAAATATTGTGTAGAATAAATGCTATAATGATTTTTTATTTGTGTAGCTTGAACAGTGAAGATAAACTTAACATGTTAACTTATTCATGTTAGATAGAAGAATACTCATTGATCTACAGAGTGCCATGTATCTCGATTGTTTGGTGGAGGTTTTTATGTTTTTGAAGATCACAATTTAAGGTTTATTGAGCTCACTACTCAGAATGGAAGTGAAGTAACTGACTGCATGAATCAAATATTAATTAACAATACAAATGGGGTAGTCTTAGAATAAATATGGTTGTTTTTGCTTTTAAATGGGTCTCCTGCTGGTACAGCAGTAAGTTTATGGATTTATAATGCTACAATAAGCAGTTCAATTTCTCTCAGTGGACTTGGCAGATAGCCTGATGTGGCTTTGATATAAGAAAATTCACCTTTAAATGGAAAAGAGAGTAGAGATACCAGATCCAATTAGATTCAGCAGCAATTATGCACTGACAAGGAGTAATATGTGCATGTTTTCAGACTTAATGGCAGCTCTGAGCAAATTGGCTAAAAGGATTCTGACTGTTTAAGGCTTTGAATTCTTAAATACTGAAGCATGTCATGTCAGTTTAGATTTTTTGAGGAAATCAGTTTTTTGTGTTATCAGGTTGCTGGAGGTATTTGTTGTAACTTTTGATATCATTTGAATGTTAAAACTGATTCCTTATTATAAGCATTCAGGCCACACTGTGTATTAAAACTAAAGGTAAATGAGATAGTCAATACAGCTAATTAGATGTATCTTTTTTTACATTTCTGCTCCTAAAGATTAAAATGTACTGCTTGATCAGTTAGGTTTTCAGGGAGCTTCTGTGAATATTTTGCAGAAAATTTTAGTTACAAAACTAACATTTTATGGAATTAATGAGAGTTAAATTACTTTAATGGATAGGAAACCAAATTTACTAAGTTTTTTTTTTTTTTTTTTTTTTTTAAGTAAATGGATGTGATTAACTGGCTAATGTATTATGTTTTTGTAACGTTTTAACATTTATATAAATGGTAATGGTAGCTACAAGTACTGTGTATTATTCTAATGACATTTGAGAACTTTTTGGAGCTAATATTGAGGGTATTTTTGTTTAAGTTTAGGTTTTAGAACAATGATATCAAATGTGTAATACTGAGAAGCATGAAGCTGTGAAGTTGAGATTGTGTAATTTATGTTTGCTTCGAGAATAACAGCAACATTGATGTTCTGTGAAAGTCTTCTGTCATTGGTTGTTTAGAGCAGGGTAGAGTTAACCAGGTAGTCTCCAGGTGTTTCTGGATCATTGGTTGTTTAGAGCAGGGTAGAGATAACCAGGTAGCCTCCAGGTGTTTCTGGATCATTGGTTGTTTAGAGCAGGGCAGAGATAACCAGGTAGCTTCCAGGTGTTTCTGGATCATTGGTTGTTTAGAGCAGGGTAGAGTTAACCAGGTAGTCTCCAGGTGTTTCTAGATCATTGGTTGTTTAGAGCAGGGTAGAGATAACCAGGTAGCTTCCAGGTGTTTCTGGATCATTGGTTGTTTAGAGCAGGGTAGAGTTAACCAGGTAGTCTCCAGGTGTTTCTAGATCATTGGTTGTTTAGAGCAGGGTAGAGATAACCAGGTAGTCTCCAGGTGTTTCTAGATCATTGGTTGTTTAGAGCAGGGTAGAGATAACCAGGTAGCCTCCAGGTGTTTCTAGATCATTGGTTGTTTAGAGCAGGGTAGAGATAACCAGGTAGCCTCCAGGTGTTTCTAGATCATTGGTTGTTTAGAGCAGGGTAGAGATAACCAGGTAGCCTCCAGGTGTTTCTAGATCATTGGTTGTTTAGAGCAGGGTAGAGATAACCAGGTAGCCTCCAGGTGTTTCTAGATCATTGGTTGTTTAGAGCAGGGTAGAGATAACCAGGTAGCCTCCAGGTGTTTCTAGATCATTGGTTGTTTGGAGCAGGGTAGAGATAACCAGGTAGCCTCCAGGTGTTTCTAGATCATTGGTTGTTTGGAGCAGGGTAGAGATAACCAGGTAGCCTCCAGGTGTTTCTGGATCATTGGTTGTTTGGAGCAGGGTAGAGATAACCAGGTAGCCTCCAGGTGTTTCTGGATCATTGGTTGTTTGGAGCAGGGTAGAGATAACCAGGTAGCCTCCAGGTGTTTCTGGATCATTGGTTGTTTGGAGCAGGGTAGAGATAACCAGGTAGCCTCCAGGTGTTTCTGGATCATTGGTTGTTTAGAGCAGGGTAGAGATAACCAGGTAGCCTCCAGGTGTTTCTGGATCATTGGTTGTTTAGAGCAGGGTAGAGATAACCAGGTAGCCTCCAGGTGTTTCTGGATCATTGGTTGTTTAGAGCAGGGTAGAGATAACCAGGTAGCCTCCAGGTGTTTCTGGATCATTGGTTGTTTAGAGCAGGGTTGAGATAACCAGGTAGCCTCCAGGTGTTTCTGGATCATTGGTTGTTTAGAGCAGGGTTGAGATAACCAGGTAGCCTCCAAGTGTTTCTAAATTTTTTGAGTCTATTAAAAGCAAAAAATGACTGGTCACTTTATTTAAGACTCCAGTAATACCTCAGTTGGACAACCGAGTTAGTATGAAAGAGAACAGTTTGTTGACAGTATTACAAAGTCCAGTAGGTTAACATCTGGTTTGTAAAAAATTTAAGCCATAATTAAAGTGTAAGCAGTTTTAACAAAAGTTACAAAAACTTGAGGTGAGGTGTTTTTGGAACTCGGTCTTCTGAATGGGCTTGATTTATTTATAGATAATAATTGAAAAGTCAAGTATGAACTTTAAAACCTAGATCAAAATGTATTATAAAGTTTTTGCTTATTTAATATTAGTTGATGTATATGTGTGTACAAAATTTTTATTTTTAAGTTGTTTCCTTGAATTGATAAAAAGTATTATTTGGTTAAGTTAATGTTTGCAGATTGTGGGGAAACCACGATGGTATGTTCTGATAACTTGCTTGCTCTTAAAATGAAATTCAAACATCTGCACTTCCGATGTTGAACATCATCATTCATTCATTTTTCATTCTTGTGATTGTTATAAAGTTGTGGCTTAGTAATATATTTTATCTTGTTCTTTTAAAAAACGTTTTTGTTATTTAACTCAAGTTTCATATGGTTCTTTAACTTAAATTATGTCTTAGTCTTAAGGACACTATATGATATATCAATTTTTACTTGATTTGTATTTCCCACTCTTCACTGGTGAGGTTACTGTAGAAAACCTTTGATTTTTAATATTCACTTGTAATTATGACTTTTCAAAGTTCCATTTTTATGTCCAGAAATCACATTGCTGATTGAATTCTCGTGATTTTTATGGGTTATAATGTGGAGATGCTACTTTCCTTTTCTTTAATCTAGTTTCTTATCCAGTACTACCAGTACAATTTATTTAAATTAAGCTAAATTGAAGGACTTATCCTGCTGTTATTACAACTGAACTTCACAGTACCCATCTCACAAATGGTTTTACCTGTTTTCTTGTTGCTTGTTTGGAAGTTCCTAGGACTGCTTCTGGATGATTTGTGAACCATTCTCACATATAGGTGTATCCTTTTCAGTTCATATTTATAATTTTGAATTTTTAAATTAAACTTTTTATTTTCTGTTGCATTTTTAAAGTTATAATAAAATAGCTTAAAGAACATTTTGTTCAGTATTGCAGTTAATAGAGATTGTTTATTTAGTAAGGTTGGACCTATGTAAAACTTATTGTACTGTTTAATAGAAATTAGAAATATATTTTAATTACTAGGATGTTCTGTTATATCATACTGTTTATCACTGTTAAAGATAACTCAATGGTTCTTATTTTATTTACATTTCCCAACTAACTTGTCTTCCTAATAAGGGATCAGACATGGCCAGGTGGTTAGTATATCTGATTTGTGAACCCAAGGGGTTCATGATTTGTATCACTTTATCATAAACATACAATGTGTACATGCTACTATTTAACAATGGATTCACCCTCAGTGTGGATTCTTGTACGTGGTGAGAGGACCTCCCAGGAAAAGTTCTGTTCTTTCAGTTTACCTCCTGTGGGATCTAAACATCCACCCATGTGTTTACTGTACATGGTAACCCATGAAGGAGAGGAGAGGATCCTGGTGGTTAAGAGGTCCAACCTTAACACACCACTTTGGTCTTGAATTTCTGTAGACGGGCAGCCTTGGGGTGCCCCCCTTGGGTCAATCGGCTGGTCCACTTGGGCTTGGATCAACCAAGTACCAGTGTTGGATGTTCTCAACAGGTGTTGTAGGCATTGTATCTGATGCTGGTGTTTCAGTATAGTGCTCACAAAACCCTGGCATTGCTGAAGTGTCCTTGTTTGAAATTGTAGTGCATCCCCTCATGGGGCTCCATGGTGGGTGGGGTCAGTGGGCACTTAAATTTCCCCTTTTTTTATTATGGATCCTCCAAATAAAAACTTATAAAATATTGAAAACAGTCCATAAGTAAACGACCACGTCTTGAAGATTCTGAGCAACAATCTTCATCTGTAACACCTGTTGTACCTCATTTTCTTATCCTGCATTTTCTTTTAGACAAACATTTAGGGCAGATGTCTCCCTTTTTCATTCAGAATGGACTAGAGGGACTTGCTGGCTCTCCAAAGTTAGTAAAGAAGCTTCAATCTGGTGACATATTGGTGGAAATATCCACATCTTAACACTGTGAACTCTTCTTGCATTCAAATGCAATTGGGGATACACCTATTGAGGTTACACCTCATGCTACTTTGAATTCATCATGAGGTGTTGTTGTTGAGAGGGATTTGAAGAACATTCCTGAATCAGAGATTCTCACTGGTTTCTCCACCCAAGGAGTTTCTGCAGTGAGGCATATATTCACTTGCAAAGATGGAATTATGATGCTGACCTGTCCTCATTCTGACATTCACATCACCACATCCACCTGTTACCATCAAGGCAGGTTATCTTAATTGCAGGGTATGGCCATACATTCCAAACCCTCTTAAATGTTTCCAGTGTCAACAGTTCGGTCACTCAGAGGTCATGTTGTAGTTCCTTGACTTGTGCTCGTTGTGGTGGCAAGGACCACGATGCCTATGAGTGTGAAACAGACACTCATTACATCAATTGCAATGGTTTTCACTCATCCTACTTTCTTTGTTCTTGCCCTAAATGGTTGGAAGAAAAAGAGGTGCAGGGTTTGAAAATGATTCATAACATTACTTATCCTGAGGCTTGAAAGTTGCTGTCCACCACTTCATCTCGGAAGTATGCTGCTGCACTTCATTCCACAACTACAGTGGGAGTACAGACAGATCACACACACACGCGCGCGCGCAGGTGTGTGTTAGAAGAAACCTGTCTTCTGTGATGCTGTTGTTTTGTATGTTACTTGCACATAGTCAAGACAGTTCAGTTTTGCTATGAATAAATGTATGAAGTACATACTGTGTGAAGAGAACTGACAGAAAATGAGCAGAAATCTGACAGAACCAAAGAGTATAACATAGAAAATGAAATCTGATGGAACTTAAGAGTAGAGAGTTAAAAAAAAAATCAAAGATTCAAAAGGTGCCAGAATTTTATTTTTAGGTTAGCAAGAAGGGGAAGATGATAGCAATTATGTGTGAGATCATACATTGTGTAGAACAGAATATTTTTAGAATCCACAAAACTCATCATGAAAGTTCATATAATGTACTATAGAAACACCATCCAATGTTTTGTGCATTCACTATCTCATGTTTCTTATAAAGAAAGATTGATTTCTTACTTTGTGGTAAGTTTGTTTTCTAATCAACTCTAATTTTAAGTTTTATCTCCAAAGTTCAAAACCTTGCATCAAATCCTGTTATTTTGTAGTTGTTATTGAAAAAGTAAATTGCTGAACCACAAAATGCCCTAACCCTTATATTATAATTTGGGGATAAAACCAAAAGATTTATGTTTACTGAGTTTTTCAAGTCTTTGACAGGTGTTCTTTAATCTGTTCATTTGTACTAATTTGTACTTTAGTAAAACTTGGAAATGACATATTTCCAAATAAAGAATTATTGTAAAAGGAGAAAAAGGTTTATGGTATACCATGTTATGAGAGAGTGGTGACATGCAGAGCAATTGTCACTTGCAATGAATTCAATATGGACAAAAACACAGTAATAAAGATAACAAAAAAAATGAAATACCCCATTAAAGTACACATGTTGTCCTGTACATGTTGGATGAGATAATAAGAGAAGTAGCTTTGAATGCTTCTCTGTTACAGTTTGAGTGAACTTGCAGGCATCACTCAGTTTTTATTCACTATATTAATCAAACTTAAATAAAGTATTAAGTTATGTGAACTAGCTAATCTTGGTTGAGTGGCGTGTTCATTCGGACGGGCTGGCTGTAACACCATCGACAGAACATACAGCTCCAACATAGGGTACTTTCCATTGCCCGACCTTCTGACTGCACTCTTCAGACTCTCCCAACTGGTTTTGGAGGACAAAGTCTTGTGCACCTGATCCTCCTGGGTATTTAAAATTAAACATACCAAAATACCCACAAAAAGGTGAAGCGATGAACTAGCTGGTATACCCCTACACTGGACTGAAATTATGTAAATTCAAGATCAATGAAAGGTTATTGTAGGACATGAAGAGTATCTTCCTTCATAAATAATGTAATAAATACCCATAAAAAAAACAACAGCAGCAAAACACCAAATGTGAAACTAAAAATTTCTATGTATCTACCCATGAACCCGATGAACCTCTGTACCAAATTTGGTAATGATCCATCCAAAGAAAGTGCAAAAGCATCCATAAAAATTTCAGAATTCAAAACTAAAATTTTGCATGTACTTCCACATGGATCTAATGAACTTCCATACTAATTTTGATGAATATCCATCTTCATCCTGTAAAGTAGGTACCTGGATGAACAACAGGCAGTACTGTTATATTTATATAAATTCAGTTTTGATGATTTTATTTTAATAATCCAATTCTAATCAAGATTTTGTTCATTGCTCAGCACTAGGCATGTGCCTTTTATTGATGCTGCAAAGAGTTATTGCCTGCTATCTCAATTTGGCCAGATATTTGGAGAAGATAACCATAGTCTGGGGCCTCTAAAGGTTGTGAACAAGTTTCTCCTTTGGGATTATTATTATCTTGCAGATAGTACAGGATAACTAATAACAAACATAGTGACCTTTGGTCAAGGACCCCCTTAGACTTTATAAAACATTCAGACTGTTGCCAATCAGGGCAGCCCAACTTCTACTCTGGTTGCTGCCACCTGTGAGTTTGTGACCAGTCAAGGGAAACTGGCAGTTGTGCTAGTCCACCAGTTGGATTTCTTCTTTGAAGAGACAGTAAACACTAAGTGGGGAAGATGGTAACCCGTGTCAGACAAAAGCTTCACTGAGATATCAGGCATGCTTGTTTGGTCATAATAGGTCATGGAAAATCCTGGAGTTTGGTAGAGCTGGGAAACAAGTTTCCCATGGCAATTAGTTGTTCTGCCATCCATGGCAAGCATTAAGTGTATATCCAAATATAGGAGTTCTTAAACTCTAATTCTGCCTTGTATCTGGTGTTGGCTGTGACAAAACTAGACCTTTATGGAACATTGAAAGGTACAACTAAGGGAGACAAGGGCTTTTTTCATGAATGTTTCAAACAGGTCACTGCCTGCAATGTCTGACATTGTCTAGACAGATTAAAGCTTGACCTGAACAAAGGGCAAAACAATAACTAAGACTCTGTTATAACTGAGTTATAGGAATGTTTCCTAATGATGAATCAAACTATCCATTGTGTTAAGTTTTAAACTTCTACAAGAGAGGTTCCTTAGAGAACCTGGCTGTTTGTGGATGGTTTAAATTGCTTACATAGAAAGGTATACACAACCATAACATTGATAGATTATGGATATCCTAGTGGATAATTTTATGGAGGGACTGCCACATGAAATTATGTGATATCACAGTTTTTATAGACATTAAGACACTAATAGGGGAAAATGATAATACATGAAAGTTTTGAGCAGGTTGCACAAGAAGCTATGGTTGTATCTTAGGCAGAGTTTCTCTTGAAATGTGTACATCACGGAGAACTCATGTTCTTCTCCAAGGGATCACAACAAAGTTGCACTAGATACCATTGAATAAGTGAAACTATAACAAATGCAGCTTGTTACTTCACCAAACATCACTCATGTAGACAGTTAGGACATTATAGAAAGAACTTGCATATCTTGGTCTCTAGCAAAATAGGTGAAAATACCCAGTTTTCTTGACTACTTACTAGATGCAGAAATGTCAGACAGACTTAGGTTCAAACTGCTCTCTTTTCAGAAAAGTAATAAAGTCCAGTTCAAGTTTGGCCACTAATGATTTATTGGATATATTTTACGTTCTGATTGTTTTCAAATTTGTTTTTTATTGCAGCCATGACTGATACATGAAATGCATTGCTTTTCACTTTATTTGAGGATAACGTATGACTCTGTTTATTGAAGCACTCTGTACTGTATTTTTCAACTATATATATGTAAGGTGGTTTCAGTGTACCTTCCCGTACTTTTGCAGCTTTGCATGTTTAAGTCTGTTCCATGTAATTACGTAAGAGGGCACGAGTTTTACATATGATTATGGGCATGTTGAACTGTTTTCTTTATTTCTTGTATATTATGTGATTTAATAACTTATAGTGTTTGATCACACATGTTATGTATAGTTCTATTTGATTTATTTTAGAGATATTATTCTACATAGATTTATAAGTTTTCTTTTTGATTGTATGTGTTAAGGTTATTACACGAAGTTGAGTTTTTCTGTTAAAGGTATGATTTTTATACCATATTTCACTAGTTTGTAAGATTGTGTTTATATATATAACCTGTATTTAAGTTTTCTTATTTTGTGTTGTATTTGTGATGTTTATTAATGTCTCGTGTGTTTTCTGTTAAAGGATTATTTTACTTGCCAGTTTTTTTTACCAATCTTATTTTATTCAGTTGGGTGCAAGATACATTTTAAACTACGGCAGTGGTTCATAATAAGGATCGCGAGTAATTTTACAAAATCCTAATAGAACATTCTGGCAGAAAAGCACCATAAACAGTAAAGATTCAGGTCAAACAACACTTTAAACCTTTACTATGTACATACAAAAATGGACGAAAAAACACGTATTTTAGAATTATAAGACGGCCCGGCCCGGCATGGCAAAGTGTGTTAAGGTGTGCGACTTGTAATCTGAGGATCGCGGGTTCGCATCCCGGTAGCGCCAAACATGCTCGCCCTTTCAGCCGTAAGGACGTTATATTTTGACGGTCAATCCCACTATTCGTTGGCAAAAGAGTAGCCCAAGAGTTGGCGGTGGGTGGTGATGACTAGCTGCCTTCCCTCTAGTCTTACACTGCTAAATTAGGGACGACTAGCGCAGGTAGCCCTCATGCAGCTTTTCGCGAAATTCAAATACAATCTTGTTAAGGTTTAACTTAAGTCGCGTGTTTCGATAACCGTTTATCAGAGAAGCATGATTATCCTAGGGTTCTTATCATACACTATAACATTGTAAAACGTAAAGTCACTATCAAAAATCCTGATAAAACTGTGTAACGGTAGAGTTATGCGTGCTATTTAGTGACTTCTGCTTAAAACAAACTACAGAAGTTCATAACCAAAGGAAACGGAACCTACGCAAAATCACCACCTGCCGAAATTTAGAAAGAAAAAAAATTCAGGTAATATCCTTTAATTTACTTTTATGTTCTTGTGCTTATTTAAGTACGGTTGTAGTATGGCATTTTTGGATATATTAGTAGTTTTATTATAATTCTGTACGGGACGTAACATCCTTGTAGAGGTGGTAGGTCTGGGCGTGGTCTGATGTTGCCGTTTAGGGCTGCGGTCAGAAGGTTCATGACTCAACTTGCAGTATGTTGTTGACCACGTTCTGCACGTTTACATTTAAAGAAGTTAAAACTCGATATTTGGTTAGGAGCAGTCATATAGGCGGCAAGCGCTGTTGACTGATTACTCTTCCCTCTGGTCAACAGTTCTAACACAGATTGCTCTCTCGAACCATAAATATCTCCAATCTAATTGTCTAGTTCATTTGCAATATTTATTTGTATATCAAAATATATTGAGTTGTTTTTGTTTAATCTAATCTTTTCTGTTTTTTTAAAAACGCAATGTAATGAAATCTGAATTTCGAAAAGCCCTCCAGTGTTAAGTTTGTGGACTTACAAAACTAGAAACCTAATTTCGATACTCGAAATGGGCACAGCGCAGAGTCCATTGTATAGCTTTAGGCTTAACTACAAAGAAGTCGTTTCGACACTTTACAGTGTTTCAAATCTCTCTTCAAGTAATAATAGTATTTATTGAATTTCTTGTACTATATCCATCATCTCCAATTTCACGTCTGTACGTAAAATTTTTGTTTGTTGCAAAGTCATGTTGGAACACAATATTTAACGTTCTTTTATCTGCTGTGCGCAATGTATGATGGCCCGGCATGGCCAGGTGGGTTAAGACGTGCGACTCGTATTCTGAGGGCAGCGGGTTCGCATCCCCGTCGCACCAAACATGCTCGCCATTTTAGCCGTGGGGGGCGTTATAATGTAACGGTCAATCCCATTATTCATTGGTAAAAGAGTTGGCGGTGAGTGGTGATGAATAGCTGTCTTCCCTCGTGTAGCTTTGCGCGAAATTCAAAAATAAACAAACTCTCTCGCGCATTAGAAATTAGTATTTGTTGTTAAATTATTATATTTACAATGGTGGTTAAAGTAGTTTAAGTTACACTGGTGTAATACAGTTGGAAACTAAACAAGATAAATAAAAATATGAACATTTAAACACCTGGAAATGGGAATCGTAAAAAACGTAAGGAACCGATGCTGGAAATTTACTGAAATTACAAATAATTTTGATCCCAACAAATGTAATTTTGAGTAACAACAGTCAAAATTGGATTTGTAGTTCGATTAAATAACGTCTCCGGCCTTATTTTCTTAATTTTTATACGATCCGTATTTTTTTTTATTGTTTGCTGCTTCTTTTTTATGATAATAAACATAGCTAGTACCTAGCCGATACCGCTCATGATGATTTACTGTAGCTATTGACTATTTGATCACATTATTTCAAAATCTAAAATGTTCAACTAGAAATTGCCATGGGCATTTGTTTTAGAACATTGTGAGTACTTAGTTTCTGTGGAACTAAATTCTCTATACACAGTGCATATATGAAATATTATAAGAAGAAAAGCAGCCGTTTATAATAAAACATAAATCTAAAACATTGTTTTTACATTGGCACAACAAAAACACCTACAATTTCACCCAAAGTTACCTGAAAGCTATATGCGCCAACTCACCTTCAGCTACTTTTTACCACTGAACCATGGGACTGACTGTCACTTTACAGTGCCTCTCTGACTGATTAAGCGAGCATGTTTGATGACGAGATTCATACTAGCTTGACCCACAGAACATGAGTCAGACGCATTAACACCTAACCTAAAGTATCCTCACGGTTTGAGGCACTTCACTCAACGAACTCCGGATTAAGGTATAAGCTTACCGGCCTGAAGCCCAGAGCCTCGCACTAATTAGGGGGCCTCAAGTTATAACTCTAAATGTATTGCACGTAGAGGTTCTGTCTCGATGGGGCCTCTATAAGTTGAAAAGCGTAGGGCCAATAAAACCCTACTCGGTTATACTTCTGATTTGGGTCTCCAACCATTTTCCTTAATAAACTGCCTGTGTATGAAATTGTTTTAGATTTGAATGTCTCTAAACTCTTAAGTTGAACAAATAAATAAACTTCATTTTCTAAATTATGTTACGACCTTAAAGCAAATATTTCAAAAAATATTTTTTTAAACATATCTTAAAAACATTTTTTTTAAATTCCCAAATTTTCTATTAATCTTGATTACTGGTCTTTTTGGGTTCTTTCAGCTCATCTATGAGCAAAAAATTATTTGACATGGTAGCTAACATTTTACGCTGTAGTGATGATAAATATAGCTACTAGGTAATTGATGCGGACCATGATGATTTAATGTAGCTATTAACTACTTGATCGCATTATTTCGAGATACAAAATGTTAAAATGCAGCTGGAGATTGTCATGAAGATCTCGTTGAGAATGTAGTGAGCATTTATAGTTTCCGTGTAATCACATTCTCTGTGCAAATGTGTCTAGGCAAAGATACAACCCCCACTAAGTGCACATAAAATATTACCAGTAGAAAAGCAACCTTTTATAATAAAACATATACATCTAAAACATTGCTTTTAAATAAACCTTCGTGTCTTTTAACGTAATTATTCTACGAATGTGTGTAATAAAAATGTAATATGTGTATTTAGTTATTTTTACTCATTCACTTAGTGGGCTCGGCATGGCCACGTGTGTTAAGGCGTTCGACTCGTAATCCGAGGGTCGCGGGTCGAATTTCGGTCGCACCAAACATTTTGTTGTTTGGCAGTTGTAGAGTGATAGTAGAATGTACAAAGCATTGAGTATGTGCAGGTTACAACCATCTAATGTTAATCTTTTCACTAGTAATTCCTGTTTCACCCTATATTTAAGGTTTTAAGGAACACGAGATATTTATGATAGCTAACTTCAAGAGGTAAAGATAATCTTGTTTACACTAGAATTATTGTTTTTAACTCGTGTAAAATATAGAAGAAAGAAATTAACATTTTAATACTCCTATAATATTTGCAATAGCTTTAGCAGTATATGAATGGTCTGGTTGCTACATTCCAATCCATTTTTGTTGTAAGCTGTCAAAAGAATAACAATAATTATAAATGAAAGGGTATAAGTGTATTTTCTTTGTCTAACATACATGTTAGACATTTTATATGTTTACAGCCTAAGCAGTCTTTGTCCGAACGTTCTTCTAGGATTTTGTCGAATTTCTGCGATCCTTATTATGAACTATCATAACGTGGTTTATATTTACAGCGCCATCTCTTAGAAGCCTAAAATAACAATTGAAAAATCATGTTTGATGTGTGTGTGTGTGTGTGTGTGTGTGTGTAAGCATTCGAAAAACAGTAACATAACTAAACTTATGACTGGTTGCAGCAGCCCAACTGCCGGATGTATTGAAAAAGGAATGATATATGTCGGTTTCAGTACTGAGACTTTCTTGATGTCTTTATCAGAAGGCCTCAATATTAAAATCGACAGGACACGCTGTCTCCTTTTCATTCAAAAGACAATTATCAATCCAGAATTTCTCAAACCTGATATAATACGATGAAATGTCTTTCATAAATTGTCTCACTTACCGAGGCTGTCTGTTAAGAATCATTTTAATGCTTCTTGACAGAAGAAGGGGGTTGATAAAACCTTTCTCACTTTAATTTCGTATGATGCTATTTATACCATTGTTTTCTCTCAGAAACAAATAAATTAGAAGGAAGATAACTTGATTGGTAATTTGTAACCGAAAGGACGATCCCGCAGCTCGATTTAAATGGGAAATTACCTTGATATTTCTCAGCAGGTGTTTGCAGTGAATATGAAGCCTTATTATAAGTTATCATAGAGGGAGCCGCCAGACTTTACTGCTCGGGGCTAAAACGTTGGTTTCTGATTAGCTGAGTAAAAGATGACTGTATTTCTCTCGAGAGGAAGCTGGTTGTGTCTTTATTAATGTTTTGCCTGAGACATTAAAGGTAAAAATGTGGGTGGGGTTGACCGTGGTTGTATCTATAGATACTTCTAATTACCGTGAGATGAGAGTGTTGGACCCCTCCTTCTGAAGTTTTTTTTTCTCTTTTCATGTTTGTTGTGTGATTGGCTGACAGCTGGGAGTTAGGGCGGTTTAGTTTGTCTCTGTATTGAACAAAGACTCTTTTCATTTTTCAGGTGACCGTAGATTTCGGCGTGATCCTAACCACTTTGTCGGGGACCTCGTTACCTGATGCACGGCCAAAATGCGTGGTGATACCCGTGGGCTGGCAGAGCGCTATTCGTCTACAATTTTTTATCTTTCTTCAATGGCGTTTCTTCCAAACTAAAGATCTGCGCACAAAAAAGATTCGTGGAATACAAAGAAGAGAAAGTATTCGTTTTGTTGTCTCTCGAAGCTTCGTTCTTACCAGAAAATACCCATTGACGAACTATTCTTTGTGCAAGAACGATGATCGTTTCAGACTCTAAAAAACCGTTTTGTAAACGCAACAGATGTGTGGGAAACCACGGGACGATTACATGGCTTTGTACGTTAGCCTTCTTACCGGCAACACTGGGGATGACACCGCACGTGAGAACGTTGGAATACGGGGGTAAGTTTCGCGGCTCAGGGTTTCTAATATCGTATTTTTTTTTTTTTTTGCAACTCGGTGAAACTGAACCAAACCTCGTTTGTATTGTCTCGCTTAATGTTAAAATAAGTAAATTTGAAAGATGCTTGTAATAATTAGAATATATTACTGATACTGATGTTTTAATAAGACTTTTTTTTAATATGATAAGAAATGGACGTAAATATAACTTACGTGTAACTAAGAAGAATTGTCTGAAATATAGAATATTTCGAATTTATTCTTGCTTCGACCTATTCAGCCACATGATGTCCATGTTAATATCACACATTCGACGATTCGGCACACAACACTGAGTTTTCTTGTTCATTGAGGCGTGTCTTTGCAAGTGCGCAGAAAATAACCAGGACTTGTAGTTTTTGGTATCTCTTCACGGTTAAAAGAACAACTTCAAAAGTTATAGTGAGAGGGAAACATTCACTGGCCTTTCGGCGGTACTGCAACAAAAGAGACAAGGTTACAACCATCTGTTGCCTCAGTATTAAATCGGTTAGCGTTCCATGTATCCACCATTATTCCAGCTCTACTCTACTTCAGACATGAAGGTTTATCACTGCTGATCTTGGGTGGTCGGGAAGAAGGAACAGTGATAAATGCTGCTCAGGCTTATACCACGAAACCACTTTTTCGATGAGATTGTTACAGTTTATGGTTAAGCTGAAGTATGATTTCGACTTTGTGTTATTTGTGTTTTCACATGAATCAGGTTAAAATATACAAGAAACGTTTAGCTTTTTTTACCCTAACTGGAGGAGATTTTATTTTAAAAATGGTTCTGGTAACCATGGTTATTATTGTTTCTCAGGCCCGGCATGGCTCGGTGGGTTAAGGCGTTCGATTCGTAATCGGAGGGTCGCGGATTCGAATCCCGGTTGCATCGAACATGCTCGCTCTTTGAGCCGTGGAAGCGTTATAATGTTACGATTAATCCCACTAGAGTAAAAAAGAGTAGCCCAAGAGTTGGCGGTCGGTGGTGTTGACTAGCTGCCTTCCCTCCAGTCTTACACTGCTAAATTAGGGACGACTAGCACATATAGCCCTCGAGTAGCTTTGTGCGAAATTCAAAAAACCAAACAATTATTGTTTGTTTCTTTTTCCAATCTGCTGCTTTCCATTAATCTACTCGTGTTCTTCGCTTTATCCTTTATATGCATCAGAACCTTGAACTACATGTTTAATAAGTGTTTCAAAGGTAATATACTATCTAGAAATAGGTGCTGACAATGAAGACAGTTCATAATATTTGTATTATTTTTGTTTTTCATTTCCTTTCAGTTTCTACTTTCTAGGTAAAACACGTTTTTTGTTGTTCTTTTACAAGTTACAAACAAGAGTCATTTGTCAAACCTTTGTATCTGCGTGAGGTCTTAATTACAGATAGGTGATACAGTAACAGCAGTTAGAAAGATGGAGAACACAGATACGTTATTATTGATTGTTATCCTTTAAGCAGGATTCATTACGACACAAGTTTTCAAAAAATGATTTGAATACTACACTAAATTCCAAAATTATATTATTTTCGCAGTATTTAGGATTAATTGCATTAAGTTTATGGGTTGGAGGGTTCTCTTTCGTAACCAGAGCCTTCGTTTTGCATTTGAAGGCATTGTTCCGTATTGGCTTGGAATGTGCAGTCTTTTCGGTTTATATGGAGTTCATTGCAAGATCCTTTCTTGTATACATTGTGATGTTTAGCTCTCCTAGCATTTACATATTTCACTATGTTAATATTAAAGTTTAAAAACCGTAACCGTGAATCCATGCGTGGAAGCATTGATCTGGCACTTGGTCGGATATTCGAGGTGTACCAAATGCATTATGTTAAATATGTCGCCATAAAACACAGATGACATTTTCATAATATACTAACCGTTCTTACAAAGTCTGTGTTAATAAAAATAAAAATTCTCGAAAGGCATTGGGTTGTGTAGGGTAACTGTATAGTGTTTGTGTGCGTACACGACTTGGTATTTCCCAATATGTTGTCTTAAGTTTGTATGGATGGAATGTGCCCAGGGGAAATTGACTAATAATAAATGATTAATATTTTAGGTAATTAATATTTTCATAAATTATTTCAGAAGCTAACACTTATTATCAGACACTGATTAACATCGTGTTGAGAGAAAAGTAGATTTATATATTGTTTTATATTATGAAATTAAGAACCAATTAAACATTCAATTTCCGCTTATTTACGTGCACGTGTAAATTAGTGGTTTGCGCATGTGTAAATCTCAAAATGTAATTTTCTTGTTCATTTTATTACTTCGTGAACGATATTACCAAGTAAAGAATTTTTGCTTGTTCCTTATTTGGCGCTAAGTTACGGGCTCACAACGCTAAAATTCGGGGTTCGATTCTTTTATAGTTGACAGAACACAGATAGCACGTTGCTTCTTTTGCTAAAAACACAAAACATTCATGGTTTGATATGACTTCACAGCACGTGTCGTAGTTGTACACGAAATGTTGGATTTTTGTTTCAATTTAACTTTTAAGAATTCAGTTCAGTTTGTTCCGCGTTCATGTTTCACCGAGTTTCAAACAATTCAGATTTAGTTCGTTTCTTGTGTTGTTTAGGATAATTGTTTCAATTAATTTAGAATGTTAGGAGTTACGATGACTTTGATACCGACCACTTCGTTAATGTTACACAACGCTTGCACTTCGTTTTTTTATCATTTGTATTTAGGTTGCACTTATTCCTGTCAGGGATTGACTCGTACAGAGGTTGACATACGAAATTGATGTTTATTACTTTTGTCAATAACATATAGATTTCGATTGTTTGTTTGTTTGTGTTGAAATTTCGCACAAAGCTACTCGAGGGCTATCTGTGCTAGCCGTCCCTAATTTAGCAGTGTAAGACTAGAGGGAAGGCAGCTAGTCATCACCACCCACCGCCAACTCTTGGGTTACTCTTTTACCAACGAATAGTGGGATTGACCGTCACATTATACACCCCCACGGCTGGGAGGGCGAGCATGTTTAGCGCGACGCGGGCTTCGAAGTATGTTTGTTTCATATTGACAGCATATTTCTTCTTTCGCCTATGGGCTCGGCATGGCCACGTGGGTTGAGGCATTCGACTCGTAATCTGAGGGTCGCGGGTTCTCGAATCCCCGTCCCACCAAACATGCTCGCCCCTTTCAGCCGTAAGAGCGTTATTACGTTCGGTCAATCCCACTATTCGTTAGTAAAAGAGTAGCACAAGAGTTGGAGGTGGGTGGTGGTGATTAGCTGCCTTCCCTCTGGTCTTAAACTGCTGAATTAGGGACGGCTAGCGCAAATAGCCCTCGTGTAGCTTTGCGCGAAATTCAAAACAAACTAAAGCTCCGTCTTCCTCGGTTTATTTCTTCTCTGCCGCATTCCCAGACATTTTACTTTTCGTTTGAACTTCCTCTTTTATATACATTTCCCAAAACCCGTGTCGACAGGCCCCTTCCTAACCTCTCGTGTCTCCATATTGCTGAACTTAGAAAGACTGCCGCTCACTTCAATAATTCCTTAATAACTTCAAGTACTTTAACCCTTAGAGACTGACCAGATGTGGCCATTTTCTCACCTTTTGTTCGACCGCAACCGATATTCATTACGCGTAAGTTCATGACAGCCGGACAAATGTTTAACTTCTAACAGTTGTCTTGAGTTTTATTTAATAAATCGTAGACAATTTCATTAAATTTTGTTAACTTCTGTTGTAGTAATGCATTGATTTTAGGATAATTGTTTCATTGAATTTCGAACAAGTGAACCCAGTTCGTGTCGTGTTATACGCCGAGTTTCTAGCTTGAAATCAAACCGTCCTTTGTTTGTGCGCTGCACCGAAAGCTTTTGTTAACACATGGGAGTTGGTTTGCGAGTGACCGTATCTATTACTGTTATAAGCTTTAGACTCTGCAGAGATATGAACTGTTGTAATATGAAACGCCTTGAGCTAGAAATTCAACGATAAACAAGAGTTTCATTTTCTTTTTTGTAAACATCATCCGTGTACGTTTGTTACTGCAGTGTGTAGAACGAATTTCACATTTCATAACTACACGTACGAAATTTGAAGTGTGATAGCCTAAGAAAAATACGAACCTCGAAAAAATAATTTAGATAACAACGACCTTCGACGTATACTTTAAATTATGATAACTTAGACGAACAAAATAAGAAACGTAAGAACTTGGCTTCTCTTAAAAGAAATATTTCTTTTTAACTTTGAACAACATCCTGCCGACTGCGAAATGTTTGTAGCCCCGGCATGGCCAGGTGGTTAAGACACTTGATTCGTAATCCGAGGGTCGCGGGTTCGAATCCTCGTAACACCAAACATGCTCGCCCTTTCAGCTGTGGGGGCGCTATAATGTGACGGTGTATCCCAGTATTTGTTGGTAAAAGAGTAGCCCAAGAGTTGGCGATGGGTGGTGTCTTCCCTCTAGTCTTACACTGCTAAATTAGGGGTGGCTAGCGCAGATAGCCCTCGTGTAACTTTGCGCGAAATTCAAAAGAAACTTGAATAACCCAGAATGAATGAGGAAGAAACAGAAAATAAAATATGAATAAATCTAGAATAATGAAAAAACAAACAGAAAATGGGGGGGGGATTGTCTTGAATTGTAGTTTTCACAGAACCGTTAATTTAAAATAAGTTTTGGAAAATTTACTGAGGAATCTGTTATCAACCATACGGCTTTTTAAATTTACAAGTATAACGTGGGACGTGTGAAAATACACACTTATATACCACACCTTTACTTGAGACGTAGAGAGAAGCACAGCCTGTATATCTACGAGGGAAACCATAACCCCCATCACCCAGACCCCCTTTAGAGGGACGTATTCCTTAATCTTTAGGAACAAGTGTGGTAAGACCCTTAAGAAGAACGCTCGAGGTTAGGTTAGTAAAATGTTCCTGTCGTCGTATTTGTTATCACGTTTCACTGCAATTACGAGGGGGGGGGTCTTTTGTCTGTCTCGTACAAATTCCTATTTTTTGTCCACATTTCTCGTTTAGAACGTGTTTCTATGTGATCTCCGTAACAGATAATATATCTTTACTGTTTGCATCTGCTGCCGTTTTTCTTTCTAGTGCAGTGCTGTTTTTTGTATCCCTCCCATTCCTTTTATAAGTTGGTAAATGGTACACTATTAACGCCCAAGATGTAAAACTGTTACGTGGTTGGTTGGATGTTGGGGTTATCAGCACTAGTTTGATATTAACCCTTAAACAGTGGGAATGTTGTAGGTAGCAGTATCAATTGATGTTGGCTGCCATTTAAGGGTTAAGTCTCGACTCCGAAAGGCCCAACATGGCCAGGTGGGTTAAGGCGTTCCACTCGTAATTTGAAGGTCGCGGGTTCGAATCCCCGTCGCACTGAACATGCTCGCCCTTTCAGCCGTGGTGGCGTTATATATGTGACGGTCAATCCCACTATTCGTTGGTAAAAGAGTAGTCCAAGAGTTGGCGGTGGGTGGTGATGACTAGCTGCCTTCCCTCTAGTCTTACACTGCAAAATTAGGGACGGCTAGCGCAGATAGCCCTCGAGTAGTTTTGCGCGAAATTCAAAACAAACAAACAAACAAACCTACTCCCAATTCTTTACTGCTATTTTGATTTATCTTCAAGCAATATCTGCCTTTCTTATTCTCGAAGAATTGATACTTTCTATCTTCAGATTCAAACCCCGGTAATCCACGGTATTAAGCCGTCTAATACAAAAGGATGTTGGGATGTATATGCTTTGTTTTTCACAGTTAACCGGGGTTGTTCTGGTAGTTAGCTCGTCAGGACCGTGAAACCGAGAATTGTCAGCTCTTGACCCGTTGTCGCAAAAACACACTCCGAACTTTTGTGCCGTAGGTTGCGCTGGAAGTGTGATGGTTGACCAGAAGAAAGAATGGCTTAAGTGTTAATAATAGGTGTTGCAATTCGTGAGCCCTAAATTACAGAGTCCGCTATATGTAGGTGTAGCTCTTGTGTAGCTGTGCGCAATATTCTGGAACAGTCAAACTTTCTATAGCCTAACAACGTAATAACTTGTGTTTCACTTTTGACTGTGCAACTATGCTCGCATCTTCTCTGTAACTTTATCCCTCGTTGGAATTAATTTTAAAAACATATGCTGCTACCATATGCCTGGAGTTCGACTTGTTTTTCATTGTTATAATATATAAAGAGTTGTGAGCAGTAAGCCAGACGAATGGATGAATAATTGAGCCGTGTTTCGTTTCCTAAGCCTACTAAAGTAATTCCTGGAAGCAGGTATATTTGAATATTTTAAAACTAAATATTAGTTCTTTGTTAAATGATAAAACAGTTTTGTATAAAGAAGGTAGTCTGAGAATATGAACCGATGAATAATTAATCTTTAACTCATTTTATTATGTCAATAAAACAGTTGGAAAAACTATAAATCTGACATCTGTCCTTTGACGAAAATTGTTGAATTGGACGCAGCGTGGGTTAATGTTTGTGTGTTATTCATCCTAGACCTGTCCAAACACGAGAAGGTTAGTTAGTTTGTTTGTTCTGAATTTCGCTCAAAGCTACACGAGGGCTATGTGCGCTAGCCATCCCTAATTTAGCAGTGTGAGACTAGAGGGAAGACAACACCCACCACCAACTCTTGGACTACTCTTTTACCAGCGAATAGTGGGATTGATCGTAACGTTATAACGCCTTCACGGTTGTAAGGGCGAGCATGTCTGGTGCGATGGGGATTCGAACACGTGATCATCGGATCACGAGTCGAGTGCCTTAACCACCTGGCCATGCCGGGCCCAGAGTGTTAGTATACCACAATACAAGAATGTTGTTTTAGTGCTTCGTATAAATAACAGTTAAAACGATTTTTTTAAAGTTAACTTAAGTAAGAAATAGTTGGATTATGTAATGAGATGATTCGTAGTTGGCGTTGTGGTGCTCTAACTTAAAACAACACATTAAACTAAAATTGATGCACAACTTAGGAATAGCTTTATCAAAATACATTATGATTTCGTTTGTTATTTTAAGCGCAAAGCAATACAATGAGCTATCTGGGTTATGCCCAACTCGGGTATCGAAACTCGATTTTTAACGTTACAAGCCCAGGATTGCCGCTGAGCTATTTTGGAGCGTAACTCGCGATAATGTTAATTTTAGCTAGTATTAATTTTAATTAATCAGAAATGTATCTTACTTATTTAGTCACTAAAATGCTTTCAAAATTATAACAACAATGAGGGGAAGCCAAAATGTGTGCTTAACTTTTAATTAAGCCCCGGCCTGGCCAGGTGGTTAATGCACTCGACTCGTAATCTGAGGGTCGCCGGTTCGAATCCCCGTCACACCAAACATACTCGCCGCTTCAGTCGTGGGAACATTATTATGTGACAGCCAATTCCACTATTCATTGGTAAAAACAGTACCACAAGAGCTGACTGTGGGTGGTGATGATTAGCTGCCTTCCTTCTGGTCTTACACTGACTGATAAATTAGGGACGGTTTGCATCGATAACCCTCGTATGACTTTGCGCAAAATTAAAACAAACAAAGTCGTAATTTGCGAAAGGTGTGGTAAAGAGATTTTCAATTAGCGAAACATCTTGCGTATATGCGAACAAAAAATTTAGACCCTAATACATGCACGAAAGGATTATAGATATGTAACTTTCGAGTGAGAAGTTCGACCAGTGTGACGATCCTTTTGTCATTGGTGAATCTAGAATTAGTTTTAAAAAAATTAGAAAAATATTGGTATATCTTACTATTTCTATATAACAGGCATAAAAATTAAAATATTACCATATGAAGGTTATTTTAATAACAAAATAGCTGAATTAGTGGTGAATAAATTTATAGAACCGTTTATTTTGTGAACAGCGAACTGTTCGTAATTATATAATTAATCAGTTGTAGTTATTAATGGCCAGGGAAATTGTTTTAAATACGCTAAAAGTTCGTTTATTGGGATATAGAATTGGGTAGAAGCTTGTTAGTTTCGCTGGTGTAATTACAGTGGATCACAGATGAGATGTAGGCACGTGAAAAATTGACTACAGGCAAATGAACGTTACTAGTAGCGAGAGAAGAAAACTACAGTAATTACCATTTAATTAGCTTTTAAATTATGTATACGTCACTGCATCTTGTGTTGGATGTTGGGCGGTGTTTTAGAGAATGAAACTAAACACAGCTAGTCGGTTGTAACTTTGTTTCTAGTATCTATTGTGCAGGTAATCCGAATGCCTCATGCCGACTTATTTGGCCCTGGCATATAATGTACTGCTTGGTGGTCGTGATAGAAAGGCGGGTTAACAAAGACGGAGAGAAATGGACGTGCCCTTGAAAACGATTTCTAAACGCAAAAGATGAAAGAAACCGGAGATAGTTCGGCCTATTTAGATTATTTACGGTAAAATGCTGCTCACAGCTGTTTGTAAATACTAGTGGATTTTTAAATTATGAAATTTTGTTGTGCTTCGTGTTATATTGACTGCGTAGTAATACATTGTCGTTCTGTAGACGTGTTGCACTCGTTTCTTCGTGGGTATACCATTGCAATACAAGAGAAGGACGGGTGGCCTCGTTTTTGAGAATTGCCAAACTATACCAGCCGTATCCAGTGTTGACGCGACCTTTTGTAAATGCCACGACTGTTTTAGGATATGTTCGTTCATACCTAGTTTTCTGTATTTAGTTAAACTAGTTGCTTTGAATTATGAGCAAATTAATTCAATAAAGTAATAATTAATAGTAATACATGTCATTTAAAATAACTAATTAATATGGTGTTAATTGAATACCAGCTTTAACCCATTTCAAACACTACAATAACTGTCCTGTCCCAGTTGACCTGAAGATATCTGGTATTGATGAAAGGCCTCTTCGGCACTGGATATATATATACACATGCGTGTGTGTGTGTGTGTGTGAAATAGAGCGTAACTGTCTTTACTAAATTATTAATAAAACATTTGAGTGATGGTGGAATGTGTATATGTCTTTATATATAAAATCAACCATACTGCTTCAACTACGTCCAGTGTTGACTAGGGCTTGTGTTCAGTATTAGGGTTCTTCTGTATGCTTGTTACAAGAACCTTCTGCCGTCTGGTTCTCTTGTAAATAACCAAGTTCTTTGTGAAACGTCATCCCACTAACCCTTTCTCGAAAAGGGAGTTATTGTCGACCCGTCATTTGAGCGTGCATATATTGGCTTACGTGACTCAGATTCGCTTCAACGTGTTACGGTGTTCATCCTCAGCACGTAATTGACGTTACAAGAAGCTGCGTTGGAGAAAAAGTGAATGAATATATCGGGGTCTTTGTCGACCATGAAATCACTTGTTTCCATTACATTTGCTCGTATCGCGTCATGCTTATTTTGAAACGGCCAATTTCCGGATTTGACCTAACCCGAGAAGCTGGACGGCGAAATCTTTTGCCAACACCTAATCAAACGCACATCTCTGAACTCACTAGTAGCGGCCTCATGTCGTCCCCAAGAGAGATAATTCACCCAGCAGCAGTACCCTGTTAGATGTGGATATATGTTACGGCTCCTGATGGCGGCAGAAAGGCGATACCACACATATATTACACTCCGTCAACGATCTGTATATGTTGTAGTAAACGTGATGCGAAAACATATCTGTTCTTATTCCCTGTTCCTCTTTTATTCATTCTCCAAACTGACCCACATGTAAAGTCCACAAAGAAAGTGTATGAACAACAACAGTAATACGTCTAGTGACTCTAGTCTGACAAGAATGTGCGAAGACAAAGAGTGTCAACAGTCGGTTTCGTCTAACAGTAGTTCCAAAGAAGAATACAAAGTCCTTTTTATCTCATAACAGACAGAGGGCGTTGTTTAGTTCACGTAGTATATATCAGAGTATAAGACATTAATTTTAGAAACAAAGGACTTTGTGACTCCAAGTTTGTTTTTTTTTTCTCTTCTTGAATTATATACGTTTTCCGTTATCAGCATTGTTTTGTTGAAACGTGAACTCTTATTGTAGCAATATAAGTTAGTGTTTCCCTGGAACGTTCCAGAAATGGTTTCAAAGCGAAACTATGAGTGTTCGTTTAAATGCAGCAAAAAGGTCGTTTGTTGCTAGGTTTGTAGAAATGTATTACAAAACAGACTTACAGCAATATTTACATTTAATGTAATAATTCTGGTGTGTAAGGTTTTCACAAGGGAATAATGTAATAACGTAATAAACCTAATACTTATTGTTAGGCACCGGCATGGCCAGGTGGTTAAGGTGCTCGACTTGTAATTTGAGGGTCGCGGGTTCGAATCCCCGTCACCCCAAGCATGCTCGCCCCCTTTAGTTGTGTGGGCGTTATAAAGTGATGGTCAATCCCACTATTTGTTGGTAAAAGAGTATCCCAAGAGTTGGCGGTGGGTGGTGATGACTAGCTGCCTTCCCTCTAGTCTTACACTGCTAAATTAGGGACGGCTAACGCAGATAGTCCTCGAGTAGCTTTGCGCGAAATTCAAAACAAACCAAACCTCTTGTTAGCACTACTGTAAATAGTTTGTTATAAATGAATCACAAATGGAAAAACAAATAAGCAACAAAACTTATCTGCAGTTCGTGCAACTTACTTTCTGAAGATTGGACATCTCACCTCGGTGTGTGATTAATATAACTTGAAGGTGACCTGAATGGCGTTGACATTAAGAAAACATGACATACAAAAACCATATTTGATCGACTTGTCATGCCAAGGCTCATAACATACCATGATAACGTATTCTCTGGTCAGTGAGCAGAAAGATTGTTATTGAAGCTTTTAGGTTGAATTTTTTTAAAATTTCGATCCTAATGCATCGCAGGAATTAGTTAATGTATGAATATTGTTTCACACTTAGAGAACTTCAAGACTGAATACTGAAGTATACATGTCAAAAGTTTGTCACCGCTAAAAACCTGGAACCAGATTAATATAACTGGTCACGTCTCGCGAAATCTTTATGGTAGTTTTCATTATTCTTTCATTAAAATATCTACGTCTTCCATAAGTATGTGATTTATATAAGTTTCGGTTTTATAGGATATTATTCAACCTTTGTTAAGTTGTTCGACTCTATGGGATTTACTGTGCATTGATAATAAAGGCCTTGTTCACTCTCCATATCAGCCTGGCATGACCAGGTGGTTAGAGCAGTCGTTTCACAATCTGAAAATCGCGGGTTCGAATCTTCGTCTTACCAGAAAAAGAAAGAAAAGCCCTTTCAGCCGTGGGGACATTATTATATCACGGGCAATCCCGGTATTCATTGGTAAAGAGTAGCCCAACAGTTGGCGGTGGGTAATGACTAAATTAGGGATGGTGAACGCAGATAGCCCTACTCTAGCTTATCGTGAAATTCGTGACGTAACACACTTCGTATCACAGAATGTTTAAGTTTTTTATTTTAGTTTTTAAAATAACTGACTTAAATTTTAGAATAATTACTAAAAAGCACGATAGGATGTAATTTTTTAGGTATTATGACTTTGTTTTTGTGGTGGTTTGGTCCTAATGTTCCTCAAGTCACAATAATACTGCGTGAACGAATTAAATATTAGAAAAAATTGTTTTAAATTCACAAGTTTCTATCAACTAGCATCAGTTTTTGTGTTTCACCTGATTATGCCAGGTAAATAATCTGTTTTGAATTTTGCGCAAAGCTACACGAGGGCTATCTGCGCTAGCCGTCCCTAATTTATCATTAAAAGACTAGATAATCTGTAACTGTTCTTGACTAAATATCTATAGTTTTCCGATTAATAAACGTTTATCCCACTTAGAGCTTCCAAGGTTTTTAGTAAACTGACTGTAGCAAACCAACAATATAAACTCTCTCTCCACGTTGCATTGGTTTCCTCTTAAGTTTGAGATGATATTTCTAGACATTTCAGCTGAGGCAACAATACTGGTATTATATATACATGTATAAACACTCCTACATTGCTGATTCTAATGCTCAAGAATCGTCTACAACTTTTGAGAATGGGCGGGACTTTCGCAATACATAATTAAAACTATAAGTTACATGCATTTCTACATATATTATACTGAAACAAACAGACGTTAAAATATATTTTATGGTGACTGTTTTAAAATTTGAGTGTCAGTTGAGTCAGTGTACGCTCAGAATTTCATGTAACACGCCCTCTATATACGTACGATTGGCAGTCCATCCTCTTACCTTCTTCATCTGTGTATATTCATGGATGTTTAAATCCATCCGAGATTAAATACGACATGTTATCGTGATGACCCGAAGAGCTCAGGAAACAACGAATACCTGCCTTATACTTTATACTGAGTGAGAAGTATTACTTAGTATTGATTCGTGACGTCACTCCATCTGCAGCTCTGATTGGTCGAACAGAATGGAAATTTATTAAAATGTTCAAGCACGTGATGGTCTCTGGATGATAAAATGATGGAGAAGGTCCTAGTGACTCGAGGGTTGAGACATTTAGTCTCTACAGTTTGCACGTGTTTAAGTTTGTATACGTCTTTCTGCGTGATTATTTATGTATATTCAGAGTCGTTTTTTTTTTTGTTTGTTTTTGTTAAAACCCTTTTACCGAGAACAAAAGTCTATTTGATATTAAAGTCCGTTACGAACTCCTAACTAAAAATCGTGTTATCAACTGACATATTGTATCCATTACATAACGGGATGTCATTACCGAGAGGTGAAATGTGTAGATTGTAATGATGTCATTGCAATGGACATTATTGTACAACTCTGAGGGTTTTATAGCACCGAGATGTTCGTGTATCCGGATCGTCTGGCAATGCGACTGAAAATTAGCTTTTTCTGATCACCGTCAATAAAGGGTTTAATATTCTGTAACTGTTAACTTCAGTGGTTCTGAACAGCATTTTCTTTAGATGTCGCTGTAATAAAAATTTGTGCATGGCTGCTACAAGACTCTACATTATCATGCTTATATGCCATGTCACGGGCTTGGGCTGTGGCGGTCGGCCTCAAAGACACGAGACCTGGCGGGATAGAATATCCGACGGCGGGGGAAAATGTTGTGGCCTCTTTCGTCACCACAAGAGTAGGTTTTGTGGTATAAAAGTATTTAAAATAAGAGAGATTTGAGCCCAGAATTTTTACATATAAACGTTTATAATTACCTGTGTTGTCTCTAAGGTAATATACATATATTCACTACGGATGAAGCTGTTTGAATTGTGAATCAGTTTATTGCGAGCAAATAGTGCCTTTAAAACTAGAGTAAGTCTACAGTTAGAGGCTGACCGGTGCCAATGAGTATTTACATGTGGTTTTATATATATGTAGATAGATATAGATATTAGTTTCTGTTATTGATTTATCACAAACTATTTCTCTGTTGTCTAAACTGTTAACTTCATCGAATGTATAGATTTCTGAAAGCATGTGGTGCAAAACGTTTAAATATTGAAACTTAGATATTAACATAATTTTTCGTGAGAGAACTGTGTGTTTGCTCCCCCATAAAATGTATTAAATTCAGTTCGGACAAATTGAATATATTTTCTAAAACAACACGTGGTTCTCCTTCGGAAACGACTTTGACAGTGAGGAAAATATTAATCGCTTTATATTTGTTATAATACACATCAAACTTACTAGTTCGGTGTTGTTATGTATGTGAGCAGACACATCATTTATTGCGATGTGTATGTATGATGAAGCAGTAATTAAACAAAAAATTAATTAGTTAAGACACATTAGAGATATTTATAACGTCTCAGCATAAAATGTAACGTATTTTATATTCTCGTCAAAGATCCCTAGATCTCCTCAGATTACTAGATATTAGCTTTTAAATGAATGTATAAATATTAATCGGTAAGTAAACGCTAAGTTTCAAATGGATCTGTGACAGGCTTAAGGATTTTTTTTCCAAAGATATTTTTATGTTGCTGGAAGCTAATTGTTCTCTGTGTACAGATCTAACAATTTTTAACCTTTGCGAACTTATTTGTTTGTTAAGACAGAAATTGATTAATGGTCTCCACGTATTCCTTGAAAACAAATAATTTAGCAAGTTATGTGAGGTGCCCTAATCTAATAACTTCGATTTGCATTTCGCTAGATGGCGTCGATAAATCGTGTTCGAATTTTTATGCAATTGGACCTTTGTTTTATTGGACCTTGAATACATTTCAAGACAAGTTGCGTTTTGTTTTTCTTTTCAGAAGGTTAGTTAGGTTTAAGTCATTCGAACAAGTTCAAGTTAGAAGCCAGTTCTTCTGTTACTAAATAACAAAAACGTGGGTGACATATGCATCATTACTGTGTTGTTTAGTAGGATTTGAGGGTATTTATTACTGCATTGTTAACCGTTGAAAGCTCAGGTAAAAGGGCCGAAAGCTAGCAGTAAAAGTAATTTAACGTAAAGTCCGTTAATAATTGGGCATACGCTTCTTGGTTGATTTTAAATCCCTGCAAATAATGTTGTTACATCATTCACTGTTTCAAAAAACTAAACTCGACCGGTTGTTGTGGCTACCTTCAGGAACGCCAGAACGTTGAAAAACCCTTCTAAACGTGTCTCTCCATGAATGATTCATAAAAACCTATTACGATGACATTTTCGAATATCTAACCTGGGTAACGTGTTGCTCTGACGTCTTCTTCCACTATTTAGTAAAAAGGCTTATCGTGTTCTAAATTCATAATGTCTGTTATAGTTAATCGTTTAATATAAGGTTGTTGTCTCTCTCTTTGAACTTCTAGATATGAAATCACGTATGTCTTACACAGACAGATATCGCATGACAGTGAAACCATATAGTTTACTTTCCGTACTGATAAAATTTCAAACGAGTTCTATAATATAACCCGTTTGTAATACAATTAAAAATAGTTTCACACAACGTGTAAAGACCTCCTTATCGGTACTGGTATTGCGGAACTTAATTTTACCTGTTAAAACAAACCAGTCCACCTGTATCAGGTTGTGATTACGTGCAAGTTTACATTAGGGACCGTACTCGTATTTATTGTCTACACATTGTGTTTAAAAACAATAAATTCTGTCTTAGAGTGAAATGGATTATAATAATAATGTTGAAGCACCCCGATTTATGTATTGTTGTTTGTTTTATTTGTTTCCAGAACATGTTAAGAAATTCAGTTGTGGAGAACTGTACTATGATACCTTCTACCTGGATACCAAAAGAGATATCTTGTTCGTTGGAGCTATGTAAGTAAACTATTCTCTTGTCAGTATTAATCGTATATTAGCTGGGATCGTACATCAGATTGTAAAGGTGCATGTCTTCTACCGTTTAGTCTCTGTTGTCGTTATCCTGTTAATAAAGCTGTGTAGGTAAACAACCACTGGTAGATCTTGGTCGTATTAGCTGCTTATGTTGAAGATTTTTTATATATGTTTCAAAGGTCAAGGCAACAGTAAACTGGTTCAGTTTCTAGTGTTCCGATTTCTATGGTCGGAAAGTGTTGTATCTTAGTACATGGTTTGTATCAGTGTCTCCGTTTTTGTTTTTACAGATGTTTACTCCATGACGTTCTTGTTTTCAGTAATACACTTAAGTTTCTGGCTTTTCTAGCAGTTTATGTTTGTGTGATTATATCTTCAACATTGTAAATGAAACCAAAAGGGTTAGGCCTATCTTAAAGTGGTAGCTAATCGCGTCAGGGTTCTCTTTAAGTGGTAGCCAATTGTTTGTTCAGTCCTTAATGTGAAGTTCAACATATTAATATTACTTTTGATTTTGTGTTCTACAAGTTGGATACATGTATAGTACCTTTGATACGCACTTATCGCTTAGGCTAAGCCTAACATGACACCTTATTTACTGCACATTAGCACCAGGGACGAGTGAGGCGGGTATTTACTGCACATAAGCACCAGGGACGAGTGATGCGGGTTTTATCATTTTCAAACCCTCATCCACAACTTTAACTTATTTCCCAGGTTCATGTTAAACAATAAGATATCGCGAATCCTGTTCTGCATTAGTTAGTTGTTAGGCCAGAATCCTAATGAGGAGGCAGTTAGGGCGCCTTGCTTTGTAAGAGGCTCTACTTGTCGTGATAATTTAACACGGTAATTGTAGCTTCTCACCAGCATAACTCTAGGGGGCAGTAGGATGAAGATATCAACAGAGGTGTCAAAAACCGGCCTCGATCTTGCCCTCGAGGAAAGGGGCGGGGCAAACTTAACCGATCTCGAGGGTACGAAAGTGAAGATATTAGTGAAAGTTGTGCGCATGCTCAGGAAATTGCGTGTACCATATACGTTTTTATTATGCGTTGTCATTCTCGGAAGTAATTTCCATTGTTCGTCTTGGGGGAAAAAACCCAACAAAACAACAATAACAAAAATGTGTTTTAGGCAATTCTCCATTTCTACAGCTAAAAGATTTTCGAATGTGTTTGCGGTTTTTGTTCGCTCTTGTTATTTAGGGACATAAACAAAAGTTAGGTTCTAAACAAATGCCCCTAGTTTAATATAACTTTCTCACACTAATTCCAGGAAGAAGCTTACTACATTTCTAGGATTTTATTGTTGTAAAGGGGGATGTCGTACCTATGACTACTGCACTAGTGTCTTTACATGATGATGAAATAAACATGTAACAGCATGTCTGCCACATGCATTAGTAACTGGCTTAATGTTCATTTTCATGTAGTTTTACCGCAGGCAGCCTTTATAATAATTATAAGCAATGAAATATAAGGGGGTCTCTGAGCGACTTACGGGAAAAAATATCTCACCCGGGGACTTGTTCTGTAAAAGGGGAAGGAAACGAATGACCACCATAGGTTAAACCAATTCGATACATTTCTTGTGTATGTGCTTTCTTATTTGACCAATCGCATTCAGAGAAACACTTGACAAAATTACAGCTTTCTCCATGTAACCGGAAACAAAGAGAAAGCTTTGCAATTATGTTAGAAAAAAAAAACCAACCAAACAAACAAAAAACCTGGGTACACCAGTCAGTGTGGCCTCGCATAAAAGTCCCCCGCTGGTGCAGCGGTAAGTCTACGGGTTTACAACACTAAAATCGGGGGCTCGATTCTCCTCGGTGTACTCGGAAGAGATAGCCCGATGTGGCTTTGCTGTATAGAAACATACAGAAACACACACACACACACACACACACACACACAAGTTAAGTAAATAGAATGTAGTCGAGTGTGAACTTTTAAGTACATATAACACGTGGCTCAAGAAACAATATCACGTAAGTATCGCTGGAGAACAAACAATTTCTCGAAATACGTCAAACTGTTTTATAAATAATTTTTTTGGGAAACTAATCTTACAGTATCTACCTCGCGTAACTGAAGTTTGTACGTTAATTTAATTAATAAAACATCAAATGTTTAATGTATTTTCTTTCGTGTAAAGAGAGTTTTGAGTCGGTGATTTAACGAAGTAATTGTTGTCTTCTGTTGGGTATTATACTACTAGATGCTCCTGATTCTAATTCTACCAAAAAAAACTAAATAAAAACGGGGTATGGTTTTCTCACAAAAGCAATACGCTCATGAATAAACAACATTAGGATGTTTCGCTACGTTGAACGGTTTGTGTAGAGTCATCCACATTAGAATAATTACAGAGAAACTTAGTTACTTAAAGTTTTACATGCTTGTAAATGTTCAGGGAATCTCAAACTCCTGTTTATTATTGTTACTCCTTTATTTACCTTCTGTGGTCTCTTTTTAACGTTCTCTTTATAGCCCTCACTTTTACTCTTGTGTAAATGTTATTCAAAAATAAAATAATTAGTAACCGGTACATGGTTTACTGCTTTTTTTATGTGGGCGTCAAATCAGACACTAAAGAAAAGAGAAAAACTATAAACCGATTTCGTTTTCTTCAGTCCAAATCTAGAAAGGAATGTCGTATTATCTTCAGAAAAGTTACACAGATGAGGGCTTGGCATGACCATGTGGTTACGGCGTTTGATTCGCAATCTGAGGGTCGCAGGTTCGAATTCAAACCTGCTTGTGGGGGCGTTATAAACTGATGGTCAATTCCACTATTCCTTGCTGAAAGAATATCTCAAAATTTGACTGTGGGTGTTGATGACTAGCTGCCCTTCCCTCTAGTCTTTCACTGTTAAATTCGCAACAGTTAACCCTCGCGTAGCGTTGCGCCAGATTCAAAGTAAACGATGTAGTAGTGACAAGTTGTAGGTTGTTACCATTCATTGCATGCATTCATCTGTGACGTACCAGCGTTCAAGAGTACGATAATAGTATTATCAATATTAAAAAAGTAATAATTTGACCATACCGTGCGCCACCGTATTGGGGGGGGGGGGCTGTTTCGTCATTCATCCCCCCCACCTTCAAGTCTGAATCATCATGCACCGTAACAGTAATGATCGAATTATGATTTTGGCAGAAAACACATGTTTAACCTTTTAATTTTTTTTTCTTAATTCTCGTCATGTGAAACGTCCACGTGCGCTGTAACTAAGATAACATGAGATGAATGAAGCTTCATTACGCCCTCTGTGTATACGTTTGATTTCTATCACAATGTTCTCCCATACTTCGAAAAGTAGGATGAATGTATATCGAAACAAGGTTATGTTAGTGAGTGAACTTTATTTCTTAAAAGTAATTCGTTATTTAAGACTAATTTATCTGGTATTGGGGGGGGGGGGATCCACCTATCGGTTACTGACAGAATAGTGTGATCTATTGAAGCCTTTTCACCTGACTACGCCCTCTGGCATAAGTTGGTGTTTAAAAAGTGAGCGAAACATATTACTCGTTTCAACACATCTCTGGATACGTTGATCTCATTATATTAGTTATTTTCTGTCTTACTTTACTATGAATCTAGTGATGTATGCCCGCCAGTTAACATTATTATTAAACACTGTCCCTAATAGTGGTCAGTTACCGTGGTTATTGAACAGTGCCCCTAAACAGTAATCAGTGACCGTGGTTATTGAACAGTGCCCCTAAACGGTAATCAGTGACCGTGGTTATTGAACAGTGCCCCTAAACGGTAATCAGTGACCGTGGTTATTGAACAGTGCCCCTAAACGGTAATCAGTGACCGTGGTTATTGAACAGTGCCCCTAAACGGTAATCAGTGACCGTGGTTATTGAACAGTGCCCCTAAACGGTAATCAGTGACCGTGGTTATTGAACAGTGCCCCTAAACGGTAATCAGTTGCTGTTTTTTTTTAATTTATGTCGACCTCTGATCAACCGAGTCTAAACTTTGAACTCTTCGTATGACAATGTATTCATGTTCATGAGAGAAAGCTGTTTTCCACTAGGCCAAATCGCAGAGAAAGAAACTTAAGTCATCTTGTTATTGTAATATCCCATTATAAGTTTCAAAATTAATTATCTTTTGGTGAGATAGGCTTTAACGACATACAACTAATGAAAATAGTCTTCTATAAAAATTTCGCGCAGGCTTTCTGAGCGTGTAAGATAATTGTGATGTATTACGTGTTTGTTCACTGCGCCCCTTCCATTAGCACTATAATAAATAAGAACAACACTGTTAACGTTGTATGAGATGGTCTTCGTCATTGGCTAAAAGTGCCCATTTCCCAGCACTGACCTTAAAACGCAATTATCGAGCTACTAAGTTTTGTTTCAGTGTAAGAGGATCAGATGCCCGATCTTTATTATTTTGTAATTTTCCAGAAATTCGTCTCGTATCGTGAATTTTTCCGCACATTTGTTTTTCAATTAGTCTTTCGTTTCGCTTAAGTGGAGATATTCTAACGTCATGTTTCACTTTAGCGCTTGTTTTCCTCGTGGAAGGATACCGTTTTATCACATTTCTTCCTTATAATTAATTACTTAAGAAATATGTGTAGGCTAGTGTGAAGACGCGTCGTGAATCGTATACTTACTGTGTCTATTTAAAAAAAATAAAAAATAAAAAATCTGTTTCCCGCGAAACTGGTATTGTCGTAACTGATCAGTTAGACCGTTTTATGGATATATTTCATGCTGACCAATTGTTTCATCTCCTACTGAAATTCTGTGACGTTAACTCTGATAAAGTTTCTATCACCCTGTAGCACAGTGGTATGTCTGCGGAGGTAAATAATAGAAACCTGGTTTCGATACCGGTAATGAACAGATCACAGATAGCCCTTTGTGTAGCGTTGTGTTTAACTATAAACAAAACAAAACGATCATTAGAAATCTGGTTCGATTCTCCCCGTTTATTAAACAGTTTTCTACTATTTGTGTTTACCAATGTTCTTGTGTGTCCGTAACTGTAATGGTTAAAGGCTCCTAAATTCGAATCAGTTTTACACGATGTTACCATAAATATCATAATGAATACCATTGGTGAGTGTACTTTACAATGTAAAATAAGTAATCCAGTTTCATAGCCCTTTGCACTAAAATCTGCAGGGTTTATAATTTAGTTTATGTTAAAAAAAATATTCGATTGTTTGGTCGCCTTAACTCTTAATGTTATATCGAGCAAAAACATAATTTTTTTTTCAATATTATGTAATATTTGGAACCCCCTATGGGTGGTAAATGATATTTTTTAAAGACTGCCCTAAATTTGAAGCTCCTTAGTGACTCGGGAGTAAGTCGGAGGTCTTATGACGCTAAAATTGGGGGTTCGATGCCAGCCATGGGAAGAGCAGCCCGCGGTATACTTTTGTACATAACGTCATACAAACCACAACCTGGGGGTTGAAGAGTGTTTAGAGTACCCCACCAGTGGTGCAGCGGTATGCCTGCAGACTCGCATCTTAGAAACCGGATTTCGATACCCGTAGCTTTGTGCTCAATTCAACGCAAAATGTTTAGACTAATATACGAGTATTGTAATTTAGAGTAGTTGTTGTTTTTTTTTGTGAATTTGTACGCCATTTTAAGATCAAGTGTAACTACATCCATCAAGCATATGTAAAAGCCAGTGTGTTTCACGTCAAGCATGATCTTGAAATAGGAGTCATAAAAGTCAAAATGTATCTATCCAAATGTAATAGTTCGATTACTGTTTGCCAATTAGATTTTAGTGACCGTGGTGCAAGGGGTCTGTAAAAAGGAGTAGTGCCGTGAAACCTTGTAAGTGTAGTGAGTGTTGGTATAATAAGGCTAAAGTAAAGAGTAGTATGGGATAACCTAGCTTAGAGCCTAGTTCTTACAATTTGTCTTGCAAATAAAAATACATATTCGATTTTAAACTTAAATGATTTCTGCATTTAAGCTATCTTGTATCACCAACGTTTTCATCAAAAACAAACATCTTTAATCAACGGAGACTCTAAACAAAGAAATCAACAAATATCTTCCAGTTCTGTTGTATATTAATTTCATTTTATACATTCAGTACAGAGACTAACAAAGACGTTGGGTTATATTTTTGTTGTTAAGCAACGTGACATAAAAATCATTGTTGTAACATGGTGTTATCAAAGCGCATTACATTGTTTTCTCTGTACATTAGGTGTTAATCTAATTTTTACCAATAATTATTCAATGAACAGGCCACAACTTTAAGTGATCTTAATTTTGATTGGTTTTGACAGTATTGTGTTTTTAAAATAATTAAAACAATTGATGTACTTAAGACTATTCGTGAAGAAGGTTCGGTACGTATAGTTCTGAATGAATCTAGTGGTCGTGCGGAGCGTCTCAATGACCACAGGGTTAAACCTATTCCACAACACCTCTTGTACAAAATACACTTTGAGCTGAATTGTTTGAACACGAATGACAAACCAAATCGTCGTGTCAGCAAAAAATGCACTAGATCTAGCGACGCGTTTCAAACTTAAATATTGTTAAGAAAGTATCAAAACTCAACAGGGTGACAGTAATGGCACTCTCAAATGTCTGTAAACAAAGAAATCCACACACAAAACTCAGCCAGGGTTCTTTGGAATGACAAATCCGTTTCCCAAATACCTTTCCATTTTTATAATGCACAGCACCATTTTCTCTCACCCCCATTACGATGATTCTGTCTCTGCTACTCCACTTCGAATTTCATTATTTTGTACAGTTTAAAGAAATTTAAAAAAACTTACCACGCACACATGGTGTCGCCATCTGTATTTCTTTACTTCTGATTTCATTTGTGAAGAGTTTAATAACATGAAGAAAGCTTCCCACGCTTACAAACACACTCGTTACTGTTTTATTTATAAAGATGCCCGACGTTAACATTTAATAGTTTGACACTAAACAGATTTGGTAGTCCTTAGTGTTATAAGGGTAACGAGCGTGAAGTAAGGCTTGTGTCCTTTTGTTTAATTTTAATTAGTTTGAAAGTTTAAATTATATTAATTTGTGATGATCACACGTGGCTTACGGTGGTTGGCTCATTAGGTTGCTGATTATAAAGTTCAGAGTACGAACCAGTGTATGTCTGTCTGTGTGGGGGTATTGTAACTGTGAGTCAACCTGGGTGCTGCTGGTTGATTGCTCTCCCTCTGGTCAGTAGTTTTGAACCTCTGAAATCTCTGACCTGGCCGTTCATCCTATGTTTGTCCTAAGGTGCTGTTCAAATTTATCAAATGCCATTGACCAAACCTTTTGTTACTAGTATCTTATTCCGTGGGGTGTAACATTAAACTGACAAGACCGTTGATAGTAACTTTAAGCACTCCATTATTAGACAAGTTTCTAATTAGATGAATGTATGAAATAATTTAAACCTGGTCTTAGTTACCGCTAATAATAACGTACTGATTCTAGTTATATGTATGAAGAGATTTTGCGACATTAATCGTTTTGTTTCTTAGTAACATTCGCTTTTTTTCTGTGATGTGAAGTCGGTCGCCACCATGTATCGTCCATATCACTGAGTTGAAATCTTGTGATACTTTAATGGTCTGTTATATAGGTTCTGTTGTGTAACGGTGACAACATGTTTACAGGAATGTTAGTAAGGTTACCTCATTCTGTGGTAGATGATGTCTCCTCTGCCCGAGAGGTTGTTACAGTTGTGTATGTCATCCAGTTTAAAAGGATTGGCACTGTAACGTCCTTTGCTGGCCGGATGTGACATTGGTTACATGTAACACTTGACCAGTGCTGCGAGGGAACATATTTTAGGTGATGATGCTATCGACTAGACAAAGAAAGCAAATTTAATCTGTTGAATTGAAGGGCGCTTTCTTTAGCCATTTTCTACAAGGGAATCGTCACGAACAACGTGTTTAGTTTTATGGAGTCTAGCCCCGAGTAATTATAAAGCTATGGAGCTCAACACAATCAGTGATGACGAGAAAACCCACTTGTAGAGAAAAATATCCATGTAAAAACGGCTGGTTTGTATTGGTTTCAAAGGAACACCTTTATACCTATATTACTAAATATAATCAAACATCTAAGCGCACCCTCTACATACTTACACTCAGTGACACAACCCCCTTCAAACATGTGGTCAGCTATCGGTCAGTTACCTTTTCTTTCTTTGTGAACCTGACGATGACCGAAGAAGGTCGAAATGTTCGCTCCTCTACATAAAAATTTTCTCAACCCAAACCAGCCGTTTTTATATATATACGGAGCTCAACACAGCTTAGCAGAAAGGACCGACATATCGTCGAAATAGGTTCTCAGATTTGACCAGACTGTATTTTACACTGTAAGGAACTCAGTCTAGTTACCTATTGCAGAACGCTCCTTGTATCGTGATTGAATCTACTGTTATTTGAGGGTCTGACGCTTGTGGATAAATCGGTTTTACTTGAAAATATCACGTCTTTTCTACTAACTATTTATTTTTCATTTGTTACAACAGTCGGTTTGAATGCCTTTAACCTCGCAAGAACGTGCGAATATTGTCTTTATGAAAGTTGTGCATTTCAATGTAGATGTTAAACCAAAACTTCCAAAAATCACAGCTATGGCTGGTAGTTTGCTCCACCCTGCTTAATATTTACGAAACCAAATTTTTTTTATACTGACACCTCTTATTTTCGTACGACTTTCTTCACGTATCTTGTTTTCAATATATACAGTTTCCCTTTTGTAACCTTCGTATTTCTGTCTCAATTTTATTTCGGAAACGAAGACGGCCATTATTCAAATTAAATATTTCATTTGTTTCAAACTTCTGAAATTCCCTGGAAATTATGCACTTGTTTTGATTAATCTTTGCAATTTTTTTAAACTACAATGCAAATGGACAAATTTTGGAATTCCAGTCTCAATAGATCTCGAGAAAATGATATACTTTTCGTATGTTCGGCCCTCTTAGTGATAGGTCAGCGGTAAATTTAAAGGCCTAGAACGATAAAAAATCGAGTTTCGAGACCCGCGATGGGTACAAAGCATTGATTTAAATCTTATAATTGTCTGCAACATCGAGTGCCATCTGGTGATTAATGTCATGGTTTAGGCTTTTTTTTTCGAGAATACGGCCACAGTGAAACTCCATTTGTATATGATAAAGATTTTTTTCACTGAATAATTCGTTTTGTTGTTTTATCAGTAACATTCAAGACCTATTAAATGTGAACTATAGAGAACCATTTCTCTCTGGGAAGTATATTACAGTATCCTTCAGAAATATTTTATATAGGATTAATGAATCGAAAGCTTGGAGAGCGACGTAAATAATATAAAACATAAGTTGGTCGGATGTCATTCGTATTATTTTCACGTGAATTATTTAGAGGTCAGAATGTATTCGTGTAGTATGGACGTTGTTAGAGCAGCGAGCGTGGCTAGTTGTTTTCATATGGGTTTGTGGATCCGAGGTTCATGACTCTCAAATCGTTATCAAATCCACGCTAACTACACACACGTACCTGAAACGGTCAAGCAGTCATAAAGTTTAGACATTGTACGCGAATAGGCCCGGCATGGTCAGGAGGGGGTTAAGGCACTCGACTCGTAATCTGAGGGTCGCTGGGTTCGAAACCCCGTCGTACCAAACATGCTCGCCCTCCCAGCCGTGGGGGTGTTATAATGTGACGGTCAATCTCTCTATTCGTTGGTAAAAGAGTGGCCCAAGAGCTGGCGGTGGGTGGTGATGACTAGTTGCCTTCCCTTTAGTCTTACACTGCTGAATTAGGTACAGCTAGCGCTGATAGCCCTTGAGTAGCTTTGCGCGAAATTCAAAAACAAACATTCTCGAATAGCAGAGTACAGAACCTTGTGGTGTTGACGTTGGTACAATGTATTGTTTCTGTAGTTGAAAATATTTTGATAACTTAATACGCTGTTAACTTGACACATTCATCACGTGGTTGTGTTAGTAAATAACGAAACCCGTACTTCATGCCTAGAGTTTGTATAATTATTTCAAATCAGTAATTGCTATTTTTCTCAGTTTATGGATTTTTTAGAAGTAAAACTTTGAATTATGAAGGGAAAATTAAATTACCCAGAAAATAATAATAGACCGAGCTTACATGTTATAATTTAATATATTCTAACTACGGCGTGTTTTCTTTTTATTTAAGGGACCGGATATTTCGTCTTAACCTCTACAATATCAACCGCACGAGATGCGAGGTAAGTTGTGTATGTGAAAATTGTAGTTGTTGGAATGTTAAGTGCAAATACGGTCTATAAAATATTATGTCATCTGATCCTTATTTCTGATATCAACATACATATACACTTCTAACAAGAATAGCATTTTCAGTTGTATATGAAATTTGCGTAATTTTTTTTTTGGAATTCGTTTGGTAACAATAGCAAATTGCATATTTGTTTTTTTACGTAGAGGAGCGAACAACGTTTCGACCTGACGATCACCGAAGGAGGTCGAAACGTTGTTCGCTCCTCTACGGAAAAAAATTTTCTCAACCCAAACGAGCCGTTTTTACATGTATATTTTTCTCTACAAGTGGATTTTTCTTGACATCACTGATTAGTGTTCTTGGATTGTGAATACGAGGGTTCACGGTTCGCGACCAGAGGATATTGGCGAAAAGAGTTGGTACCTTTAGGCGTTCAGAAATTTGGGATGGTTATTTGTACATAGTTCTAGTGTAGCTTTATACGTTAACACTGAACACACACACACACACACACACACAAAATTATAGGACAAATAAATTTCATTTCTATTATAATAATAATAATAAGGAAAATAATAGAGTAAGATTTTAGTTTAAAAAGAAAAATATACTGACCAGTTTTATTTTTGAACATTTGTAATGTACCTAATTTATAAATAAACTGTATTGTATATTTGTACATTTGGAAAGTATATACAGTTAATTTGTATTAATTATATTTAATTGAAAAGCGACATCTATGTTTTTTTTTAAATTAGTTCTCAGTAAAACTATTTCGTTTGGAGTCACGAAACCTGTAGAATAAATTAATAAGAGAAAGATAAAATATAATATCCCCCGGCGTTTTTCTTTGTGTGTATTCTGCAATATCCTTTATGGAAGTTTTATAGAGGAATAGTCAAATTAAAGCTTGTCAAAACCTTGATTCAAAAGCAAAGTTAACTAAAGGAAAAAACAATAGTATAAGTTGGTTGACGTTCAGTCCTGTTATTTCAACGTAAATTGTTTAGAGGTCCAAATATATTCGTGTAGTATTGACGTTGTATAGGTTAGAACTGGACGTGGCTAATTGTCTTGGTGTGTGTGTATCTGCTCAGCCCACCGAGGGAATCGAACCCTTGATTTTAGCGTTGTATATCCGCAGACTTACCGTTGTACTAGCGGGGGGCAATTGTCTTTTGTACCGGTCTGTGGATCAGAGAGGGTCCGTGATTCTCAGACCGTTATTAGCTAGCTCTTTTGTAACTATACGTATAACTATATATGTAGTCCGGTTCGTATAGAAACAGATGTCTAATTTCCTTAGATACTTGACTCCAATGTTTTATGTTTGTCTCTTCTCTCCGTATCCATGACTCACGTGACCTTTCTTTCCAGACGTTGATGTTTTACAGTGTCTGAAAACTTGAAACCTAAAATGCAATATATGTTCTTAATATGAATAATTGATACCTCGTGCGTTTAACATTGGCCACTTAAAAGATGCGGTTTATTTAAAAGTATCGTCGATGTGTTTGAAACTAATTTCTCGTGTTTCGAAATGTTTGGGTCATCTTTTAATAACTTAGTAACTGTAGGGCGTTATTCATTTTCCTTTGGTACAGGTACTGTACCGATTAGTGGTAACGCCCCCTAGAAAACATAAAACACGAAAATATTATATACCTAGTTTCCATTCGCCAATAACTTCCTCATTTGTACGACAAACAGCATTCTGGACTGACTTTTATGGTCTCGTGTAATGACATCATCTACTTCTATAGCCTTACAAGCAAATGACACTGACCACGGCATCCAGTCATTAGCTTTAAAATAGTTTCATGTCGGTTTGGAGTAAGTCGGTTTTTATTACAGAGCTTCATCGAAGAATAAAGATATTTCTTTCTACTTGAGTCTAATTGCAGAAAACACGCGTTCGTTTCTTTTCTGTTTGCGCGAGCACGTCAACACGAACCACGTTTCTTTCTCGTGACAAAGACGATCTTGTAACATACGCAGCGTGGCCTGCTCGTTCAAGTTCCCTCCATTGCGATCAATGTGGTTATAATAACAGTCCACATTTTATAAAACTCGGTAATAGGCTGTTCACCCCAACCGGCATTCAAATGAAGTTTAACACAATGATTGAATGGCAGGAAGTTCGTAAAATAAAATGAAAAGCGTGATTTCTAAAACAGTTTGGGACAAAAAAAAAAACATAACAACACAAACAAAACATTTTTCTTGGTAAAAATTTAAAATTTTACTCGTTTTTTTTTATGAAAAATTTGCGTTTATCATAAATAGAAGAGGTTAACCCAACTCGTTCGACGATGGTTGAGCTCTAACATTTGGGTTTCGATACCTGCCTTCTTAGGTAACCAATTAAGTGAATTTATGCTCAGTAGCAAACAAAAAAACAATCTGATAGTCACGGGTTCGAATCCCCCTTCCCAAAACGCTCTTCCTTTCAGTCGTGGGGGCGATATAATATAACACTTAATCCCACCATTAGTTGGTGGTGAGTTGTAGTAACTTTCCTCTAGTGTTTCACTGCTAAATCAAGGACAGCTAGTCCTCGTGTAGCTTTGTGCGAAATTCGAAACAAACTAAACCAGCCTAGGAGAATCTTATAATAACAAAACCTTGTGTACATTTTCTAAAGTCGAAAAGCCCGTACTAGCTTTTTACCAACAAACAGTGGGATTGATCCTCACATTACAACACACCCACGAATGGAGGGGCCAACATATTTGGTGTAACAGGTATTTGAACCCATGATCCACTGGTTGCGACTACATAGCCATGTTAGGTACTTCTCGGGTCAAAGGTTTCCACACTGTGGTGTTTGCCTCCCCTGGTGGTCTGCAGTCATACATCAAATTTATGAACTTGCTAGTTACAATAACGAATGAAACAAAGGGCTAAGACGTTATAAAACAAATATAGTAACATATACAGCAAATTAATAATTGTAATTAACATATAAATTACTGAAATTCGTTGTGGATCTGGAACAATTGCCAGTGGTCGCGAAAAAAAAACAATACAGTTAATTTACAGTAGAATTGACGCTTATGAAATCGAAGTATATAAAAAAAACAAGAACAAATATGGAGCCGGATCTTCGTTTGAAGCTGTTGGGTATCAACTCAGATATTCACAAAACTTATCAACAAAACAGTATTATCCTTCACATAAAAGTAAGTCGCGAGATTTTGTTTAAATTTTCTATTTTCATGGTTTCCTCTCCTTTTAAAACTAGAATAAATCTATAAAAAGTAGTGCGCGCACGATACATCAGTTATACATAATCGTTATCGAACGGGAAGTTATCCGTCAATACAGTAAAGCAGTTGAAGGGGTTCGACGGTTGGCAAAGTTTGATCACCCTTGTGTGAGGTGAAATATTTGTAACTTCCCTCGTGTATGATCCATTACGCCATCTCTAGGGTGCATCAGGAGTTTGTTCATTTTTATTAATTTGTTTAGTATTTTGATTACACTGGGCTTTCTCCCGACCGCCTCGGACTTGGGGACTGTTCTCTGCGTGTCCCGGGAAAAAAAAAACAACCTATTAAATACCCTGAGGCGTATCGTATACGAGTTTATGGGATACCCTCGGGTATAACTGTGTTCGGGGGGGGGGTATAACAATGGGTGGTGTAACACGCAACGTTAGTGATGTTTTCCAAATATTTTTCATCCAGAAAGAACGTGTGTGTGTGTTGTTATAGGTTCGTTCACAGTTTTGCTGTGAAATTATAAGCCAATTTTGTTCATGTAACAGCTAAATGCAGTTAATATTGTAAAATAAGTGATTAATTTTCATTTTTAATAAATCACCTAAGAGTTGTAAGGAAGCGTAAGGATTTTTATTCAAATTTAACGCAATCCTTAGATTGCATAACATGTGAACCTGGCATGGCCAAGCGTGTTAAGGCGTTCGACTCGTAATCAGAGGGTCGCGGGTTCGAATACCGGTCGCACCAAACATGCTCGTCCTTTCAGCCGTGGGGCGTTATAATGTGACGAACAATCCCACTATTCGTTGGTGAAAGAGTAGCCCGATTGGTGGTGATGACTAGCTGCCTTCCCTCTAGTCTTACACTGCTAAATTAGGGACGGCAAGCGCAGCTAGCCCTCGAGTAGCTTTGCGCGAAATTCAAAAAAACAAACAAACATAACTTGTGTTTGAAAAATAAGGTCCCCGTATTGTTTATCATTAAGAGCACATTCAAATGTAACAATGGTTAAAAACAGCAAATTAAACGTTTCTACAGAGGTCTGTTGCAGTCGGCGTTCCAATTCAGGCCAGAGGTGTTCGATGGGGTTGAGGTCATGGCTCTGCGCAGGCCAATCAAATTCTTCCACACTAACCTCGACAAACTTTGTCTTTATGGACCGCGCTTTATACACGGGGACATTGTCATCCTGAAACAAAAAGGGGCCTTCCCGAAACTGTTACCACAAAGTTGGAAGCACACAGTTCTCTAGAATGTCATTGTATGCTGTAGCATTACGACTTCCCTTTACTGGAACTAAAGAGCCTAGCCGAGCTAGGAAATGTGGCATCGCTGTATATCTAAGTGAGTGACTTTATAAAGTCACTGTGACCTAAGCCAGAATGTGTGAGCTAGGAAATTTGTATTTTCAAATCTGGCATCGTTTTGGAGTTGTATATCTAAGTGACCTGTCACATGAAAGTGACATGTTCTTCAGCCTAACCCATGGTTACTAGTGAGGGATCTGTATTCCCGAAAGTGATATAACCCTAACATGTTCTTTAGCCTAACCCATGGTTACTAGTGAGGGATCTGTTTTCCCAGAAGTGATAAAACCTGATAATGTTGTTTAGCCTAACCCATGGTTACTAGTGAGGGATCTGTTTTCCCAGAAGTGATAAAACCTGATAATGTTGTTTAGCCTAACCCATGGTTACAAGTGAGGGATCTGTATTCCCGAAAGTGATATAACCCTAACATGTTCTTTAGCCTAACCCATGGTTACTAGTGAGGGATCTGTTCTCTCAGAAGTGATAAAACCTGATAATGTTGTTTAGTCTAACCCAATGAATAAAAAGTAGAAGAAACTGAATTATTCTTCAATTATAAGATACACAGAAAGTAGGGTACGCACTTGTAAGTCTTTCAAATAAACGTAAATTCTTCGCTAATGTTGTACAAGCTGAAGAAACATTCTTGATCGGTTGGTAAAGTACCAAAAACAGAATAAATTAACTAACATTTTAGGCTTAAGATTAGTATTAGAACATCTCTAACTATAATCAAACTACATTTCTGTACTTAATGTTCTTAAGATGTTTGCACATTATTCGCTCGTCTTGTTTCGAAAGAAACTGATTTATATTTGTCACAGTGACGATAATAGTGAAAATTTGCCTGTGGGACAGGTAATCTTTTTTATCGTGCAGTTTTGAAAGTTGATTTTACTTGTTAACTTAAACTGGTTTACTTATTTTGTCAAGTTTTCAGAATTATAAAATTTTATATAATTTATCTTGTCTTTATTCTTGTACAGACTGGGGAGGTAACTAAATTTTTATTTTACTGTTTTGTGTTTCATTTCAAAGTTCCACCTTTTAATTTTTAAGTTTAATTTACGCGAGACTAGAGTATACGTTAACTGCAGTTACGTCATCACAAGTCGTTAACGAATGAACTAATTTTTAGAACTCTAAGATATAATTTGTAGAACGGTCCCTAACTAGTTTTTTTTTTTTTTTTTAACCAGTCACAACTTATTATTTGTAGCATCTTTCAGTATCGAACTTTAGAAGACGAGTGTTCTGCCTCAGCCATAGTTCTGTGACACTGACAACCCTCGGTAATCGACAGAGCAGAATGTGTTTAATAATGTTAACGCCAGATGTCAGTTATTGTTACGACTGTTGCCTAGATACCTATTTTAAAGCAGTATTACACAGTTAAACAATTTTTTTTATATTCTAATATAAGACTAATTTTACCCAAATCACTGTGGATCTTTAACGTTAATTTTAGACTTAGCATGGCCAGGTGGTTAAGGCACTCTCCTCGCAATCCAAGGGTCACGGGTTCGAATTCCCGTTACACCAAACATGCTCGCCCTTTCAGCCGTGGGGTCGTTTTAATACTCGCAGCGAAAAGGTGTTATAAGGTCGTTTATTGCTTGACCTATAGAAATGTATTGTAAAACAGACTTGCAACAATATTTACATTTAATGTAATAATTATGATGTGTAAGGCTTTCACCAGGGAATAGTGTAATAATTTAATAGGCCTAATACTTATTGTTAGGCACCGGCATGGCCAGGTGGTTAAGGTGCTCGACGTATAATCTGAGGGTCGCGGGTTCGAATCCCCTCACCCCAAGCATGGTCGCCCTTTCAGCCGTGGGGGCGTTACAATGTGACGGTCAATCCCACTATTTGTTGGTAAAAGAGTAGTCCAAGAGTTGGCGGTGGGTGGTGATGACTAGCTGCCTTCACTCTAGTCTTACACTGCTAAATTAGGGATGGCTAGCGCAGATAGCCCTCGTGTAGCTTTGCGCGAAATTCAGAACAAACCAAACCTTTTCAGTTATCATGGATGATAAACTGAATCAATATTCTAGAGTAGAAATACAAAGGTATCACGTGACGGTAGTTTCTGTCCAGGAAGAAAAAAAAATCGAATATTCCAGATTGGATTTTTACGTTAATCAACTATATGTCGTAATGTAACGTTCAATTATTTTTTATTTAAACGTGCACAGTTTAGCTTTACAAAATACGTACTTTTTATTATGTCTGCAGAATTCGATTTTTCAAAACGTGCGCACGTGGCCAATTCTTGATTAGAAGAACCCAACTTGGACCTTTCCGTCACGAGGTTACTATTTTCACGAAATTTTGATGCTTTATGACTTAACAGCGGCGTGTGTCATCGTAAAAAGAATACTGATAATAATAAAAAAAAAAAAAAGTGAAACCACGAGTGGGGTGAATTTTCAATTTGGTTCGTTCGTTCCTAACCAAAGGACTCGTCATACATAGATCTAGCTGTACATCAATTCCCTCTCGTGTTTTTGCCTGTTTCTTTGGTATGGGCACATATACGTCTAATTCGTCGTGGAAATCAACCACAAAACTTGAATTGTGGGAAGGAAGTACCAGAAGAGCTCCCAGAAATTTCGGTCGTAAACGTCGCGAATTGCTACTAATCCGAGAGCGAAACGAAATGGACTTCTCCCGTAAGTCTTCATTTCGTCTATACTTTTGACAGTTATAGAGCCGCGTTAATATTGTAACTTGCTACCTGCTTTTTAGTTTGTTGGCTAGCTCTTCGAATATGGTGTACGTCGTAAACTGACTTATTTTCACGGGTTTTATTACTTCTTCTTGCCTGTCTTCCATTGTTTGAGTGTTTTCACGATTCTGTATGACTCGCGGAAAAAGAAAAACGGGAATATTAAGGCAGGCGTGACCTAGCGGTAACGTACCGAACTGTTGATCAGAAGTTTCATGATTCGCGTCCCTTTACCGCAAAAACAAATCGCGCTACGGATCATTGGGCAGTAGTTGTGGTGCAATAAAGACGGGATCAAGACCCACTATTCTGTTGGAGAATGTCAAGATTCCGAGATGGGTATTTTTGGCCGACTACTTCCATTCGGTAGCTTTGTCCGAATATCCGAAGAAACGATACAGTTTCATTAAGCTGAAACATATGAAAATCAACCATGCGGTCTGAATTAGAAATATCAACAGATATTAACTTTAAACATTATTAGTTGAAACTTGCTTGTGACAAATAAAATTCTCTGATAGTACGTCAGTCGTACTGTATTTGTTATATACTGCGTCGAAGAGGATTTTCGTCCAATTGTAAAGCTCTTCAACCCGACTGGGATAAAAATAATAAATGATCATTGAATTCGTGTAGGGATTTAGGCTTAAAATTGTTTCAAGTCTTAAAAAAATTTCAGGGCATGAAAGAAAACCCGAGGTGGTCAAAAATGTTTTTTTTTTTTCTTTTCTCTTTGCCTCGTGCGATGAAAAAGTTGGAGCCAATTGAGTTTTGGTTGAATCAGTGGGTTTAAATATTATTAAAACGAAAAGGGAAGAGATGTCGACCCAAGCACGCCGGGAAGAAACCGGCGTTGAAACGACAGAGCTGCTTTTTTATATCAGCAAATTGTCTGAAAATGAAAATTGTTATGATACAAATTACATTAAGTTGGTTATACGTAATTTTCGTAAACTTTTTTTATGTTAACAACACATCTAAATTAGAGTGGTGATTATTTAAATATGTAACGCCAGCGTATTATGGAGTTGAAAGCAGTATTTGAAGAGTTTTTTTTTCCAAGCACTTTTCTAGATGTTTGATTATTCTACGTTCTGCATGTTAATAATGGAGAAGACACAGACAATTGTTATTGATATAATATATCACACAACAGTGAATATTTTATCCTAATTTTGACCTCAACTGAAGAGATTAATTTTATTGTAGGTTTAATGGTTTACAGAACAAAAAAAAATATTTCAACCCGTCTGTTATTCAGTTATAATAATATAGTTTTATGTAGGTAGAGCAAATACAAAATACATCTGTGTCGCCAAGCAACTAACCCAACATCCCAATATCATGCAAAATGTATTACTTTTCTTCGGGGGGTTATTTTATATCTCCAGTGGTTTAATCTAACCTTTCAGGCATTTTAAAACATTTTTTTTTTTATCTTTCACACTTTCACTTAATAATTTACTTTATGATAATTTCTCAGAATATCTTGTTAGAAATGATCTCTAAGTTTTGTCATTTTTTAAATGAAACAGAGTGCTATTTGATAACCCCAAATTTTTATTCCCTTCCTTTTGAACAGTACCGACCAGAACACAGTTACGATTTGTTATTGGCTACAGTGAAATATAATGCGTGACGTACTACATTTAGTGTTTTTGTATTCAGTGTTACCGAAAAGAAATAAGAAACGTATCATTCATGGCTCTGAATTTTGCTACAAAAGGTTTGAATGCAGTGAACGCATGCCCCAACCACGCTGGTCAGACTAGTGCAAATGTACGAGACATTGACAGTGAAATACATTTTTTTACTTTAAAAAGCTTCCCCAACTTTCAGAAAAAAAACAACTAAAAAAACAGTGGGAGGCGCACTTAGTTTTAGATGTCCAACCCTTTACTCACCAGTGGTTAGTAAGAGGACTAGACATCTAAAGCAAATTATGAGAACCAACCGCTATTGTGGACCCTATTCTATTCGTTTGTTTATCGAAATTCACTTTTTAGTGAAGAAATATAAACAAACAGAATGTTAAAATGTTGATTCTTTTTAGCTGAATGTTATCCTTGTTATCTGTTCAATGGAGCTAACGTTGTTAGTTTCCGAAACACAGTACCGTCATTGTTACACACGGTATCGATAACACTTTCCGTTAATCACTTGTTTAAAATCAACAGTTTTATGAATCAAAGAACGCTTTATACGTTGGCACATGTTTGAAATGATTATATATACATGTTTAATATTTCTTTCCAATTTCACCAAAGGTAAAGTGACATGTTTTCGTTGATTGGCCGTACCCATTTTTTTTTTTTAAACTTCAATTTCGCTTTGACAAATCAAAGACAAGCGTGGTGTTAAGCCTCGTCTAACGGTGTTTTGTGTACAACGTTAATTGGGTTTTAGCCCTTTTCGTCCACGAGTAAAAGTAACCTTTGAAGAAATTGAAAAGACATTTTTAACACACACACATAATTTTTAATTTTTTAAGTGTTTTGTAATACTGGTATAAGTGTATTTGGCATGTTGTTTATGTCCTCTCTTTTAAAATCACAATTCTTTCATGTAAAACACAACACATTACCAACAACAGGTGTGCCATGCGGCTATGTATTACTAACAGTAATAACCATAGAATAAGTTGTCTTCTGATTATCTTGTTACACATTGAGTAGCTTATTGGTTTCCCTACCGACAAATGTTTTGACCATATACAATCATGTGATTAAACATGGATCTTGGATTACTGAATAGTAGATGGAAGGAGGGGGGCTAACTATTCCACTGCCAGATAACATGTAAATCACTGTCGCGAAACTTCTGGAGTTTGCAACCTCTAGAGGTGAATTGACCATAACATAATAATGTTTCTTGACATTTGTCACGTAAGTGTATCAAGAATGCTAGTTTCTATAAATAAGACATATTCAACTCCGACACGTAATGACGTAAACAAACACGAGGTTTAGGTATTTGAAATAATTCCTACGGAGTTGGTGACGTTAATGAGCCGCAACCCCGCCATCTTCGGATCCTGAAAGTAATCTGTACGTCTGATTTAGTCGGGGAATTTCGTGAGTTCTACTCAAAAATCTAATTTTTGCACCAATCAAAATCTACACCGTTCTTACATATTAAAGCGTGTCATGTCCTCTGTTGTTGTCTCGTTTCAGTTAGGCCTTACATAGACCTAGCCATGGCATAATTACAATTATGGTTCAGTATCAACCAAACAAGACTTTCTAGGCCTTATTATAATGAAGATAATGATCCACGCTGCTCTAACTATAGTATTGAATTGTTAAATAGGTACTGGAACCACTTAAATGACTGGAGTTTTGACGTATCTTTTACAGGTCACATTATGGTTTGTTTTGACATCAAGGACAAGGCTGCTAAATTTCTGCCCAGATAACATCATAAGTTGTATGCTAATTTTTTTGTCTGCCAAATCCTCTGTAATGAAAACAGCCACCGTGAGGATTAACGTTCGTTTTGACATGTTTTTTGTCCCAGTCGTTTGTATGTATGAGATTAATTCACGTGCGACTGCTTGGCACTCTTTTTCAGAATATAATGATACATAGCAGGTTATCTCCATTTTTCGCTATTTATGCGAGTTCTTATGTAAACATTTTTTGTAGGATCTTCAGTGAGACACGTTCTGACAGCCCGCATTTTCTCTTTGAATAAAAACATATTTTTGATGGGTTTTTTTATTATTTCTCACGAGCTTCTACTAAATAAGTATCGATATTCATCCGGGCATGTTATATCTTCAGTTCGAATTTTAATGAACTTTTTAGTGCGTGCACGACGTTAAAGTGGGTGTGTAGGGGGTGGGTGGGAACTAAGATGTGCGAGACACAGAAAGACGTCACGTTCCTAACCTCCGTAATGAATCGTGCTTGACAATTGTCTTATGACGGACTTCGTTAGTTGTGACGTGATCTGCTTGCTATCTCTTTAGATTCAAGTACGACTTCTCCAGGGGTTTCTTTTCGCTCGCGTTAATTTCCAGTCTAGCTTTATTGATTGTAGGCCGCAAGTTCTACCATATATTTCCCTATCCACCTGTGTTGTCCCGTATTGGCTAATTAGTGCCAGTCGACAGAACTTAGAGTTCATTTTACTAATCCGAATACGTGTCGTCCATGTTTTGCAGGCTCTCGAGGCGGAAGATTGCGTCGTATGTCTTTTTATATATATATATATATATAATTCAGCGTGCATGCGTTATTACGAAAAAGTTTACATTTAGCAATATTTTCCGTGTTTCTAACGAGCCACAATTGATTAACCGAAAAAAAGATAAAACTGAAGAGTCCTTGTATTTCTGAGGCGCTCAAACAAAACTGTCCGTCCTTTGTACAGAAAAAAATATATACCGCACACAAAACATTTTCCACACAAAGAAATATTAATTTTAACAGTATATGGAAACTGTGTACAATTGAATTTTATTTTCCATTTTCTTTACATAAACCATGGGCAAATATTTCAGCTTATCCATCTAATTGCTAAAGCTGACAAGGTTTCGCATTATATTTTACATGTAATATGCACGATGTAATGCTTCCGCAACGTGACATCTGAAGCAACGCTGACGAATAGCTTGTCATGTAAATATTCGGAAACGCGATGTTCGAAAAAAAAAAATCGTATCTTATCAAGCAATTTATGTGGAAATTACAGGTTAGCGTCATAAGTTTCAAATAAGACTTTAAATGTATCAAAATTTAAAGTTTATGTTCCAGAGGCACTACGGTAGATTTGAAAATTTTATTTCATGAATTATTCACGATAGCGAGTATTTATTAGAAGTTAGCGAGGGAGTTCAAGTGGAAATTTCAAGAACGCTTAATTTCCTGAGTTGGACTACCTAACGAAAGGCTACCCCCCACCCACTGTACGCCAGCAACTTTTATTTCACCCATTTGTTTCTTTCTCTTCCTACCCCCTTTTTTTTTTATCCTTCAAAACCCCAAAGCGGTGTAGAATATGTAAAGCACCTCTTATTTTTAAAACTGGTATTTACATATCCCAAATTAGGGATGGGGGTTAAAATCACCTTTCTTTCTCGGAGTTGCACGCTCTGAACGTGCAGTCGTTTCACATGAACAACTTCATTAACAGCTTTGCAGAAGATTTTTTCGACTTTATTTTCACCGGGTGATTGAAAAATCTTAGTTTTATTTCTCTGGAAGTATTGTGTGTGTGTGTGTGTGTGTGTGTGTGTGTTTGTCTGTGTAATTCAATGCGGACTAATCACTAGTAATAAATAGTTTATTTGTAATACAATATTATAATTAACACTTTACACCTTGTTTGTGTAGAAATGTATAAACATTATTTTTCTCTTTTAACCACTCCTACAACTATACAGTAGTGTATCTGTCAGTCAATTAGTAGATTCCAAAATAACGTCACATAAGGGACAGTTAACGCTGCAATTTGTACTGTGGCGACATCAGTAAAACGTGCACATACCATGAATCACGAGAAGCATTATGCACTCTGTAGGCTACAACACATTATGAAATGAACTTGAAAAGTAAGAAAAAAATCTTTGTTACTCTTAATACTGTTTTATTTACTCTTGAACACTTTCGGGAACTCTGAGGAAGTATATCCATTTCATGGCGCGCTGTTGTACACTAAAGTTGGTGGTTTATATTTTTGAAATTTTGTTAAATTAAGATCTTTTTTTTTTTAGCAAGATTTATGGAAAAAATAGTTTTGAGAAACTACGTTACAAGTAAATTACGTTTAAACATCTCAAAATATTTTGTTCTGAATCATGGTTTGTCCTGAAAGATAAAGTTTTGTCCATTAGTTAAAATGTATTTTGTTGCAACCATTTCCATAAAGGTTCAGTACGAACTTCTTTAAGCCTGGCAGCGCCAAGTGTTTAGGTCGCTTGACTCGAAATCTGAGGGTCGTCGGTTCGAATCTCTGTTGCACCAAACATACTCGCCCTTTCAGCAGCAGAGGCGTTATTATGGGACGACCAGTCCTATTATTCGTTCGTAAAAAGTTACCCAAGACTATCTGCCTTCTCTCTAGTCTTTACTGCTAAATTAGGGACGGCTGTAACAGACAGCCCTCTTGCATATTTGTGTGAAAACCAAAGGAAACTTCGCTTGCTTCGTTTTTGCACCTGTACTTGACTTTTACAGAATAAATTGTCGTCGAACTATAACATACATTTTTTGTAGTCGTTCAATTTCTTTTCACACATTTTACAATGATATTTATAACTCCAGTCTTCGATTTACTTAAAACGTTTTTACAATACATTTTTCCCCATTTTATAGTTGATGACAATGGTATTATAGTTTCTCAATATCAGGGTTTTATAATTGAAATCTTAACCAAAAATACCTGTGGTATACTATTTTTTTCTAATTTTTTTTTTAGTATAGATCACGTGTGATTCGCGCGACGTTATTTCGTGTATGTAGCACGTGATTCGTAGGGCATGTATATTTCGCATATGATACATTATTCTCACGGTATTGGTGTTTTATATACAGTATATGCAATTCTTACGGCATTGTTATTTCATGTATAACACTCAATTCGTATATCTTAGTTATTTTGTATATAGGACTTGTTTTTATTTTAAACCTGCACAACGTGCTGCACTATAGAAGCGTATTTCTGGTCGTTTTTAATTTCATTAGAGAACTTCTAAGAGGTTTTTTAAATGCGTATACATCACATTTCGTAAAAATAAAATATCCACAGTCGTCCAGTGTAATAGTTTTCACCCTTTTTTTTTTTCCACACCACGAAGCGGGTCGTTCTCCCCTAGACGATTCTGCGTCACAGATGTATAGGTATAACGTAAACAGTCGCGAGTTACACGCGAATATTCTGTCAGTTCGTTACTGTCCTGAAATCCTATGGACCAACAATGTGACTGTGACGGACCGCTGACCGGGAATTGAGAAACAGTGGTCATTTCTGCGTGGCTGGATTCCTGTACCTCATCTCTGACCACCAGGGATTTCAGCGATAAGTTTCCTACCTTACAACGCCAACATCCGGAGTTGAATTATCTGTCGTGGGCAGAGCTATTGTGTAACTTTGCGCGTAAAATACACTAGTAACAAAATATTATCTGTAACGAAATCTAGTTATGTCTCTTTATGCCTTGACGTTTTATATGTAGCTTGAACACATCTCCACGTTCGTTAAATGATTTCATTTAAAACAACTACTAACTAAGAGTTCTTAAAAAGACATTGCTTAAAAAAAAGCCACTAATTGCTTTACTTTGGTTGCATACAATTTTCGAAACGCTTGTAGAAGGTTCACAGGCGTTTTCCTGTATTTCAGCCCACGTTTAAATAAGTCACAGTAAGGTTTAAGAAGCTAAACCAGCTGTGTCGAAATTCTTGTTTAATAATTTACCAAAGGGACCTTGCGGGACCTAGCAGTTTGTTTATTATTCAAACCAGGTGTTGAGTAGCTGCCTTCTCTCTAGTTTGTTTATTATTCAAACCAGGTGTTGTGTTGAGTAGCTGCCTTCTCTCTAGTTTGTTTATTATTCAGACCAGGTGTTGTGTTGAGTAGCTGCCTTCTCTCTAGTTTGTTTATTATTCAGACCAGGTGTTGTGTTGAGTAGCTGCCTTCTCTCTAGTTTGTTTATTATTCAGACCAGGTGTTGTGTTGAGTAGCTGCCTTCTCTCTAGTTTGTTTATTATTCAGACCAGGTGTTGTGTTAAGTAGCTGTCTTCTCTCTAGTTTGTTTATTATTCAAACCAGGTGTTGTGTTGAGTAGCTGCCTTCTCTCTAGTTTGTTTATTATTCAGACCAGGTGTTGTGTTAAGTAGCTGCCTTCTCTCTAGTTTGTTTATTATTCAAACCAGGTGTTGTGTTGAGTAGCTGCCTTCTCTCTAGTTTGTTTGTTATTCAGACCAGGTGTTGTGTTGAGTAGCTGCCTTCTCTCTAGTTTGTTTATTATTCAAACCAGGTGTTGTGTTGAGTAGCTGCCTTCTCTCTAGTTTGTTTGTTATTCAGACCAGGTGTTGTGTTGAGTAGCTGCCTTCTCTCTAGTTTGTTTATTATTCAAACCAGGTGTTGTGTTGAGTAGCTGCCTTCTCTCTAGTTTGTTTATTATTCAGACCAGGTGTTGTGTTGAGTAGCTGCCTTCTCTCTAGTTTGTTTATTATTCAGACCAGGTGTTGTGTTGAGTAGCTGCCTTCTCTCTAGTTTGTTTATTATTCAGACCAGGTGTTGTGTTGAGTAGCTGCCTTCTCTCTAGTTTGTTTATTATTCAGACCAGGTGTTGTGTTGAGTAGCTGCCTTCTCTCTAGTTTGTTTATTATTCAGACCAGGTGTTGTGTTGAGTAGCTGCCTTCTCTCTAGTTTGTTTATTATTCAGACCAGGTGTTGTGTTGAGTAGCTGCCTTCTCTCTAGTTTGTTTATTATTCAGACCAGGTGTTGTGTTGAGTAGCTGCCTTCTCTCTAGTTTGTTTATTATTCAAACCAGGTGTTGTGTTGAGTAGCTGCCTTCTCTCTAGTTTGTTTATTATTCAGACCAGGTGTTGTGTTGAGTAGCTGCCTTCTCTCTAGTTTGTTTATTATTCAGACCAGGTGTTGTGTTGAGTAGCTGCCTTCTCTCTAGTTTGTTTATTATTCAAACCAGGTGTTGTGTTGAGTAGCTGCCTTCTCTCTAGTTTGTTTATTATTCAGACCAGGTGTTGTGTTGAGTAGCTGCCTTCTCTCTAGTTTGTTTATTATTCAAACCAGGTGTTGTGTTGAGTAGCTGCCTTCTCTCTAGTTTGTTTATTATTCAAACCAGGTGTTGTGTTGAGTAGCTGCCTTCTCTCTAGTTTGTTTATTATTCAGACCAGGTGTTGTGTTGAGTAGCTGCCTTCTCTCTAGTTTGTTTATTATTCAGACCAGGTGTTGTGTTGAGTAGCTGCCTTCTCTCTAGTTTGTTTATTATTCAGACCAGGTGTTGTGTTGAGTAGCTGCCTTCTCTCTAGTTTGTTTATTATTCAGACCAGGTGTTGTGTTGAGTAGCTGCCTTCTCTCTAGTTTGTTTATTATTCAGACCAGGTGTTGTGTTGAGTAGCTGCCTTCTCTCTAGTTTGTTTATTATTCAGACCAGGTGTTGTGTTGAGTAGCTGCCTTCTCTCTAGTTTGTTTATTATTCAGACCAGGTGTTGTGTTGAGTAGCTGCCTTCTCTCTAGTTTGTTTATTATTCAGACCAGGTGTTGTGTTGAGTAGCTGCCTTCTCTCTAGTTTGTTTATTATTCAGACCAGGTGTTGTGTTGAGTAGCTGCCTTCTCTCTAGTTTGTTTATTATTCAGACCAGGTGTTGTGTTGAGTAGCTGCCTTCTCTCTAGTTTGTTTATTATTCAGACCAGGTGTTGTGTTGAGTAGCTGCCTTCTCTCTAGTTTGTTTATTATTCAGACCAGGTGTTGTGTTGAGTAGCTGCCTTCTCTCTAGTTTGTTTATTATTCAGACCAGGTGTTGTGTTGAGTAGCTGCCTTCTCTCTAGTTTGTTTATTATTCAGACCAGGTGTTGTGTTGAGTAGCTGCCTTCTCTCTAGTTTGTTTATTATTCAGACCAGGTGTTGTGTTGAGTAGCTGCCTTCTCTCTAGTTTGTTTATTATTCAGACCAGGTGTTGTGTTGAGTAGCTGCCTTCTCTCTAGTTTGTTTATTATTCAGACCAGGTGTTGTGTTGAGTAGCTGCCTTCTCTCTAGTTTGTTTATTATTCAGACCAGGTGTTGTGTTGAGTAGCTGCCTTCTCTCTAGTTTGTTTATTATTCAGACCAGGTGTTGTGTTGAGTAGCTGCCTTCTCTCTAGTTTGTTTATTATTCAGACCAGGTGTTGTGTTGAGTAGCTGCCTTCTCTCTAGTTTGTTTATTATTCAGACCAGGTGTTGTGTTGAGTAGCTGCCTTCTCTCTAGTTTGTTTATTATTCAGACCAGGTGTTGTGTTGAGTAGCTGCCTTCTCTCTAGTTTGTTTATTATTCAGACCAGGTGTTGTGTTGAGTAGCTGCCTTCTCTCTAGTTTGTTTATTATTCAGACCAGGTGTTGTGTTGAGTAGCTGCCTTCTCTCTAGTTTGTTTATTATTCAGACCAGGTGTTGTGTTGAGTAGCTGCCTTCTCTCTAGTTTGTTTATTATTCAGACCAGGTGTTGTGTTGAGTAGCTGCCTTCTCTCTAGTTTGTTTATTATTCAGACCAGGTGTTGTGTTGAGTAGCTGCCTTCTCTCTAGTTTGTTTATTATTCAGACCAGGTGTTGTGTTGAGTAGCTGCCTTCTCTCTAGTTTGTTTATTATTCAGACCAGGTGTTGTGTTGAGTAGCTGCCTTCTCTCTAGTTTGTTTATTATTCAGACCAGGTGTTGTGTTGAGTAGCTGCCTTCTCTCTAGTTTGTTTATTATTCAGACCAGGTGTTGTGTTGAGTAGCTGCCTTCTCTCTAGTTTGTTTATTATTCAGACCAGGTGTTGTGTTGAGTAGCTGCCTTCTCTCTAGTTTGTTTATTATTCAGACCAGGTGTTGTGTTGAGTAGCTGCCTTCTCTCTAGTTTGTTTATTATTCAGACCAGGTGTTGTGTTGAGTAGCTGCCTTCTCTCTAGTTTGTTTATTATTCAGACCAGGTGTTGTGTTGAGTAGCTGCCTTCTCTCTAGTTTGTTTATTATTCAGACCAGGTGTTGTGTTGAGTAGCTGCCTTCTCTCTAGTTTGTTTATTATTCAGACCAGGTGTTGTGTTGAGTAGCTGCCTTCTCTCTAGTTTGTTTATTATTCAGACCAGGTGTTGTGTTGAGTAGCTGCCTCTCTCTAGTTTGTTTATTATTCAGACCAGGTGTTGTGTTGAGTAGCTGCCTTCTCTCTAGTTTGTTTATTATTCAGACCAGGTGTTGTGTTGAGTAGCTGCCTCTCTCTCTAGTTTGTTTATTATTCAGACCAGGTGTTGTGTTGAGTAGCTGCCTTCTCTCTAGTTTGTTTATTATTCAGACCAGGTGTTGTGTTGAGTAGCTGCCTTCTCTCTAGTTTGTTTATTATTCAGACCAGGTGTTGTGTTGAGTAGCTGCCTCTCTCTCTAGTTTGTTTATTATTCAGACCAGGTGTTGTGTTGAGTAGCTGCCTTCTCTCTAGTTTGTTTATTATTCAGACCAGGTGTTGTGTTGAGTAGCTGCCTTCTCTCTAGTTTGTTTATTATTCAGACCAGGTGTTGTGTTGAGTAGCTGCCTTCTCTCTAGTTTGTTTATTATTCAGACCAGGTGTTGTGTTGAGTAGCTGCCTTCTCTCTAGTTTGTTTATTATTCAGACCAGGTGTTGTGTTGAGTAGCTGCCTTCTCTCTAGTTTGTTTATTATTCAGACCAGGTGTTGTGTTGAGTAGCTGCCTTCTCTCTAGTTTGTTTATTATTCAGACCAGGTGTTGTGTTGAGTAGCTGCCTTCTCTCTAGTTTGTTTATTATTCAGACCAGGTGTTGTGTTGAGTAGCTGCCTTCTCTCTAGTTTGTTTATTATTCAGACCAGGTGTTGTGTTGAGTAGCTGCCTCTCTCTAGTTTGTTTATTATTCAGACCAGGTGTTGTGTTGAGTAGCTGCCTCTCTCTAGTTTGTTTATTATTCAGACCAGGTGTTGTGTTGAGTAGCTGCCTTCTCTCTAGTTTATTATTCAGACCAGGTGTTGTGTTGAGTAGCTGCCTTCTCTCTAGTTTGTTTATTATTCAAACCAGGTGTTGAGTAGCTGCCTTCTCTCTAGTTTGTTTATTATTCAAACCAGGTGTTGAGTAGCTGCCTTCTCTCTAGTTTGTTTATTATTCAGACCAGGTGTTGTGTTGAGTAGCTGCCTTCTCTCTAGTTTGTTTATTATTCAGACCAGGTGTTGTGTTGAGTAGCTGCCTTCTCTCTAGTTTGTTTATTATTCAGACCAGGTGTTGTGTTGAGTAGCTGCCTTCTCTCTAGTTTGTTTATTATTCAGACCAGGTGTTGTGTTGAGTAGCTGCCTTCTCTCTAGTTTGTTTATTATTCAGACCAGGTGTTGTGTTGAGTAGCTGCCTTCTCTCTAGTTTGTTTATTATTCAGACCAGGTGTTGTGTTGAGTAGCTGCCTTCTCTCTAGTTTGTTTATTATTCAGACCAGGTGTTGTGTTGAGTAGCTGCCTTCTCTCTAGTTTGTTTATTATTCAGACCAGGTGTTGTGTTGAGTAGCTGCCTTCTCTCTAGTTTGTTTATTATTCAGACCAGGTGTTGTGTTGAGTAGCTGCCTTCTCTCTAATTTATTAATTAAAATTAGTACGGCTGGTAGAAATAAATCTTGGACAGCTTTGTACAAATATCTGCAACAAACGCAAAAAAATTCCACAGTAAACTACGATAGTTTCGAGACTCTCCACAGCAGACGTATGTAGAGATCTGACAATGAACATAATTTCTGATGGTCTAGTGACCCTTCATGAAGTCGCTGGCATGTAGCTTTTATGGTTTATATACTTTTTAAGTTCCTTAAAAAACAGTACGTCATTAGTTGTGAAAAATGATGTAGAAATTTGGATCAGTTTTCCTTGTTTTTCTTCATTTTTTTGTCTTTAGAAAACTACCAGTGAAAATGTCTAACAGCTTTTTTGTTTTGTTTTTTCATAGTTTAAATGTTAGCGGTAGAAACAGCACAGACAGTCTTGTTCTTAAGAACAGACAAACCTAAGATATCTTAACACTGTATAACGAATGTATTACCAGCTCGGACCAGTTGTGTTTACTTAGTGTACTTTTGTTTGTCCTAAATCACGTGTTTTATTATGATTTTTACTTGTGGATGTTTTAGTAGCCGTGTCCGTCGTTAAATAACGAACACAAAAACTATTCGAGGCTTAGCTTTTTAAATTTAGATTCAGCTAATTATTAATAAATGAAACGGCCGTGCGCAGTCTAAAATTGTTTAATTTGCTTAACGTTTCGCCTGTACAGTCTTTATGAGGAGTATATATTTTCAGTAAGAAACTCTTTGTCATTCAATTTAAGATCGTTGTATTCTAAAAGTTAAACCACGCACAAGAGTGTATGTTGTAAGTGTCCATTCCTACTGTTACAAAACTTGTGACACATGAAGTCCATAAAGTCCGAGAGCTGGAGAAATTAAACAAAAGCCTCAAAAGGTTTTCTGGAGTTCACGGTCATTTCATGTATCTGTAATTATCTATACTGTAATCCAATCACCATCAGTTTCATTTAACTTGGGATGGGTAATTGTGTGATGCGAACTTAGAGGCGCGCGGTAAATGATGCATCATTTTCACTGATTGGTCAATTCTTCAGCAGAGGTTTTCTACAATGTCAGTGCTTCGTCCCATAGCATGTCAAAAGTCATGTTGCGTGCCATCCATGTCTTTCTCTTGTGTTTATTTTATGCCTAAAGAATTACTATCTGCACTGTAAACCCTGTCCATTTATCTAAGTAACAACACATACTTGTGTGCACGAATAGATTTCTGTTTTAAAAATCACAAACTGAAAATTCTAGGTTTTGTATATAGTGAGCAGATCAAACATTGATTCACCACATACATTTTATTTGGAAAATTTGCTCAGTTCTCTAGTCTGGCAAGAATTGTATAAATGTATGTAAATGCATTATCTCGGTACAAAGTTCCAAACTGTAGATGTCTATAAAAGAGAAACATAGAGGCATGAATTAATTAAAGGTAAGGAACACGAACCAGTTTGAATGAACATCTACTGAAGATATACAAACACGTTACTGAATTAATTGACATGTTTTGGAAGTTGAGACAAAATTGAAGTTAAAAATACAGACAACTGTACATCAATCAGCAGTGTACACAGTAAATAACAAATATTTGTTGGAAACCAAATGTGATTTTTGTTATCAATCTCAAGAACTTACGAACCGCTCCTTGAGACGTGGGGGAGGTAGTTAGTTGGTCAACTTGAGTAAACCATTCGGTGTTATTAGAAAACAGAACTTTTTCACTCTTCAGTTAGAAGTAAAACGAATGTTTTCGTAAAAGAAAATGGTGGTTGCACTGAACTCCCATATAGATAACAAGGTAAAATAAATGATCAAACTTGCCGTCTAAACTAAAACATTGTGTATAATAATAATATACAGCAGATTTAAATGGCCCTCTGTATCAAGACTAAGTTAACATGTGGAGACATAATGGTTTTAGGCCCTAAACAAAAAGCTTGGATTCACTCTAAACGATCTTCTTTATACGTCCACACGTAGTGTTGTAAGGCCTTGAAATGTTATCCTATTGATAGCACACATTAGACGTGTGTCGTCAATGTCTTGTCCCCAGGTGTCAACTCTTCTCCTTAAAACTTCATTTCCTCTAATGCGATATTTCTGTCGCAATACCCTACAGTGCAGGCGAGAATGAAATGGCTAAGTTGTCTTCAGAACAGAGAGACTTCGCTTCTCCTAAACACGTGGCTAACAATCTCGAGAAGAAGGAATCTTTTACTACAGACGATAGCACGAGTTGTTCAGGAATATAGAAAGTTAAATCCTTTCTTTATGGATGCCTAGTTAAAACAGAGCTATAGCAGTTTTTATTGTTATTATTAAAAAGATTGTTAACATGTTAACAGAACGTAATATATTGAATTGTTAAAATGGTTCAACTTGCATGGAGTTGGAATTTTCCATTTTAAATAATTCTGTTTTCTTAAAATTTTTAATGAAAACAAACAATTGTACTGTTATAAGGGTTTAAACTTGGAATCAAAACAAACGGTTGTACTGTTATAAGGGTTTAAACTTGGAATCAAAACAAACGGTTGTACTGTTATAAGGGTTTAAACTTGGAATCAAAACAGAAGGTTGTGCTAATCAGGGGTTAAACCGGGAGTTTGGAAAAGGTAAATTCTCTTTTGTGATTTATTTTGACATTCCAATCAGACTTAAAACGCTAATGGCTGGAATCCTTAAAGAGGTAAAACGCCATTTAGTACCGCCCCATCCCGGCAGTTGCTATTATAACAATTATGTATTTTTATATTCATTGCAAAAATAGCAGTTTAATTTGATAATATCTAGGGAAATCATCTTTAAATGTATCATGCACCTCCTTGAACTTCAATATTTCAACTTTGGCCTTTACTTTGCAACTAATTTCATAGAAAAATGAAATTGATTTCTTGTGTATGATTCTGAGCCCCTGTTTCAGAGATAACGATACTATTGTGTTCGTGTTTTTTTAAGGTTTTGCTACCAGTAAAGTAATAAGTTAATCTCTGGATTGTCTGGTTTATCAAATCGGGCCCCTGCATGGCCAGGTGGTTAAGACATTCGACTTGTAATCCGAAGGTCGCGGGTTCGAATCCGTGTCATACGAAACATGCTCGCCTTTTCAGCCGTGGGGGCGTTATAATGTCACGGTCAATCCCACTATTCGTTGGTAAAAGAGTAGCCCAAGAGTTGGCGGTGGGTGGTAGCTGCCTTCCCCTCTAGTCTTACACTGTAAAATTAGGGACGGCTAGCGCAGATAGCCCTCGAGTAGCTTTGCGCGAAGTTCAAAAACAAAACAAAACCAAAACCGACACCCTCTACCATATTCACTTCCTGCACTTTTCAATGAGGGAAAAACGAAGCGTCTGTGGGAGACAATTTGGTGTGGTTCGCTAGAGGGCGATAGTGTCACACAGTGTGTGCGTTCAAGTCGAAAGATACGCCATGAGCTATTTAACTTTCAAGCTTACTGCTGAGCGAGCCACTGTGGAACATAACAAATAAGTCTTTTTTTTTTTTACTATGAATGTGATAACTCTCGCCAAAAATAGTCAAAAGAAACAACGAAATTTTGAAAACAACTCCCATATATCATTATTGGTTGTTTTTAATGATTGACTGTGAAAAGTGTGTGTGTGTGTGTGTATCACATGAAAATATTTGACAAACCTTTTTAACCCGTGCTTTTCTTCTAATTAAAAATATTAATATCAATACTTCCTTATTTCATGAAGAAATAATTCTTCTTTTAAAGGTATAATCAATAAGAAAATTATGCTTTTAATTCATTCATGAAAACCTTCATATGAAGTGAACACAATATACTGTATTTATTGACATGAAATGAGAGTAGGCTAGTACCAATATTCAACACCAGGGGAATTTTTTTTTTTTAATATAACTGAAATCAATTTCTTTTTTGTCTGGACATAATTTTTCAACATCAAATCTTGTTACTTCCTGGGATAACACGTCATTACCGGAAATTGTTAGTTAAATAGTGAATTAAACTCAATATACTTGCTTTGTTCATCAACATCTGATGTTTTTCTTTTCTTTTATTTCATTTAATAACATGACTCCCCCACACTTGAGTAAATATTTTATACAGAGGGAAGAATCAAAGTTAATTGGAGGGGGTTAATTGCATGTGAGACCTGAAAATGCTAATTCTTCGAGAACCAGAGGGTATGACCCTCAAAAATATATCGCTTATAGACTTAAAATGAGGTAATTTCTAAAGCACACAGGGGGCAAAATCGAAACATGTAAAGTATGATGGTTTCAAAATTATTAAGATAACCCATTGCGTATAGGTTTAGCAGTAATCTCCCAACCTCTGTTTGGTTAGATTTTTAATACATCTGCAGAGACAGAATGTGTTGTAACCACTGAACATTGTGTTGTAGAACTTGTTGTTTCAGAAATGTGGAATGCTAAAAACACATTTTGTTTCCGTGTATTAGGCCTACCAGCAGTCTGCTGTTTATTCGTAATTAACTTGCTTAGTGGCAGTGTACAGGAGCAGCGCACAACAGGCCTAACAACACATAAAACTGAAACACTTTCATTCTGAATCTTGATATTATCTGTTATTTTTTTATTTCTACATGTACGCACATTTATTGATAAAGATCTATTATGGCCAAAGATATTTTGTGACATTGTGTGTTCATGGTTAAAATGGTATTATTAACTTAGCTATGTTAATTACTTTGTTAACGTTTAATCTAAATCAGTGTAAGATCAGAAGGTAATAATAAGACAGCAGCTTCATAAACTCTCATTAATGTTGTTTATCCTGTGATAATGTGCTGCAGCTAGCACTTTATTTCTTTTCTATCGACAGGTTGTTGGATTTTAAATGTTTCTTTTTTGAGAAACAGAACTACTTTTTACAGTTTTAGAAATTGGTGTAATGGTTATCTGATTAACTGTCTTTAATAATCCACGAAGATAAAATATCATATTTCATACGATCTGTTTCAGGCTGATTCATTAACCCTAGCTCCATCAAGTGTTGCAAATTGTGTTTCAAAAGGCAAATCAGAAGTAAGTTTGTTTTTCTGTGTGGATGTTGTCACTGTTGTTTTTATGTATTAGGTTGAGGAATAATTCGTGAGCGTTTTTAAATAATTTCATTCAAGCATTACATGCAAGACTATACAATACTTCAATGCATGAACACATTACACCCAAAACATTTATTATGATACTTTATTTCATGTAAGTATATAGTATGCATTGTTTTAAACGAAATTGCAAGAAATTAAATGCGAAAAGCAGATGGTGTCGAAAATGCTCGATTTTGTCCACTTGACATTCCATTTAATGAGCTGAAAATGAAAGCAAAAATTAAAGACATATGAAAATCAAACACACCATCTATTAGAGCAAGAAATTATCTACCAAATGACATGAAATATTTTGCGAAAGCGTTTCATTTATGAATATATTTTTTTAACTTGAAAAAAACGCTCACGAATTATTCCTCAACCCAATAGATGATTTATGCTTTGCTTAATTAGGTATTTTCTAAAAATGTAGTAACTAGAAATCATTAGTAGTAATTTAATATATAAATAAAATATCTTTATAATTTCTGTAAGTGATGAAGTAGTTTTACTTGTTTCTTTGCCCTGTTTAATATACTTCATGTTGTAATATACTCTCTTCTAACTTTATCACAGTTGTAATATTCTTACATGCAACATTAACACTGTTGTAATATTCTTACATGTAACATTAACACTGTTGTAATATTCTTACATGTAACATTAACATTGTTGTAATATTCTTACATGTAACATTAACACTGTTGTAATATTCTTACATGTAACATTAACACTGTTGCGATATTCTTTTACATGCAACATTAACACTGTTGCGATATTCTTTTACATGCAACATTAACACTGTTGCGATATTCTTTTACATGCAACATTAACACTGTTGCGATATTCTTTTTACATGCAACATTAACACTGTTGCAATATTCTTTTACATGCAACATTAACACTGTTGCAATATTCTTTTACATGCAACATTAACACTGTTGCGATATTCTTGCGTGTTACGTAAATACTTACATAGTTATGTAGCTTTTGTCTAACTGAGTGACATAATTTAACTTGTCACTTTGTTCTGTGTGTCATGTACATATTGAAATTATTTTTTAAAACATGTGAGAATGTAATAATTAAAAAACAAACATTCTTTATATTTGTGCCAGATATTGGAAACCTCTTTGGATATTTATGCTCATCACTACAGTAACAATGCACTATTTTATCATTTAAAACAAGAACATAACCTGGTATTGTGAGTTGTAAATATAAGAAGTATGCTTCCTATAACTATTCTTATTAAAACATCTGCATTCAGCACTATGACTGTAGAAACCACATCAGAGTTATCCAACCAGTTGGAGAAGGAAATCAGCTGTATGTTTGTGGAACTAATGCACACAACCCCATGGACTGGATCATCCATGTAAGTTTCATACTGTTATAGTGTATGTCAGTGCAAAGTTAACACTGTTGTAGTTAGCTCCATTGCAAGTTGAGCACTGTTGCAGTATATGACTGTCTAAACATATAAATAACTGCCTTTTAAAAACCATGATCAGTTGTGTTTCTGATGTTATTAAAACATTTCACAAATTGAACAGTAGGGAGTTTTGTGTGAATTTTATAAAAGCTTTAATGGCTTTAAAGCCAATTTGAGTAAACATACTGGGAAAAGAATATTTTTTTAATCAGGTATAGGACAGCCATTACAAAGAAAATGTAATAGAAATACATATTTTTATTTGTAAGTTACTTTGTATTCTTGTTGAATCAAGTACACATTTCATGAAAAACAAACAGCTTTCATTTACAACAAAGAATCTATAGCATTATTAGCCAAGAAACTAAACTATTAGAGCTAACACATCGTAAGCAAACTAAATAAATAAACATGTATTCATAGATAGTGAGGTATGTCCAGTGATGTCATAAGTCATTGAAGTATTGCCAGAAGGCATCATAACTATTTAGTCCATAGATGACCAACTTGTTAATTAGTTGAGGTCGTATGATCAATCATTACGTGACAAGTGCACGTGTATTTGTATATTACTTGACACACACACAAACTCCTGAAAGGAGTTTTTTTGTAAGGTTAAATGCTGCTGGAGAAATTTCATCAGTATAAGTATTGCTAATTTAATATACATCTCAAAGAAATTCATCAGTGGGGTTGTGCATGACCAAACAATAAAGTGCACTGATACCTTTTATGTAACTGAAAACAAGAAATATAATTATGAAATACATATGCTAGAACCCATTGTAATTCATGCTACACACATCGTTTATGATTATTTTGAAACTAAATTGTAGAAGTAAAATAGTTTCTCATTGTGCTAAGACTTTGACTTTCCTTCAAAGATATGAAAAAATTGTTTAGATTTATAAGGTTTTATTTCTTTTCAGTTTGTAATCTTCAAAATCTGATGGATCTAGAGCTGTGTTTTGTGTAATTCTGGTGTACTAGCTTTAAAGTTAAATAAATGTTTAGAATATATATAGTTACTGAAAAATGCCCAGTAGTTTTTATTTAAAAATATTAGTTTGAGAAAACAAAATGTCTTTATCATTCATGTATTCATCTTTGAGATTTTTTCATGTGCATTCTCTTTACTCTTCATAAGTTAATTTCTGTCACATTGAGGCATCGTATAACTGTCCTCTGTCTTCATTCTTTTGCTTAGGCTAATTTGTAACATTAGGGCATCATAAAAACTGTCCTCTGTTTTCTCTCTTTTGCTTAGGCTACTCTGTCACATTAGGATGTCATAAAAACTGTCCTCTGTTTTCTCTCTTTTGCTTAGGCTACTCTGTCACATTAGGATGTCATAAAAACTGTCCTCTGTTTTCTCTCTTGCTTAGGCTACTCTGTCTCTTGTCCTAGGCTACTCTGTCACATTAGGATGTCATAAAAACTGTCCTCTGTTTTCTCTCTCACTTGCTTAGGCTACTCTGTCACATTAAGGTATCATGAGAACTCACCTCTGTTGTCTTCTTTGGCTAGTCTGTCACATCAGGGCCTCATGATGCCCCATCTTGTCTTCTTTTTTCTAAAGCTAATCTATTACATTTAGGGCACCATGAGAACTGTGTTTTCTTTCTTCTTCTCAGGCTAATCTGTCGCATCTTGGACGCCATGAGAACTATCCTGGTATTGGAAGTGGAATTGCTAAGTGCCCATTTGATGCAGATGACAATGCAACTGCTGTATGGGTTGGTAAGTGTTTTCTTTTTAACATGTAACTTTTTGTTTCATAATACTATTCATTACTTATTCATTTTTCCACTGCATATCTTAAGAAACAAGTTTGTGTACAAAATCTTGTCAAAATTATTACCTGTTTCTTTTATGTATATTTTTCAAACTTAAATTGTCAAATTTTGTAAATTTGAGACTGAGGATAGTCTTAAGAACATAAAAGTAACTCATATTTCTGAAATTTGGGGTTTAACTTGCACGTGATATTTTTCTGCTTCTAAGATATGGTTTATTTCTGAAATACATCTATATAAATGTCTTTTCTTATTTGTTGTGAAGATAATTATATGATGTAATATATTCATACACTGTGTAAGTAAGTTGTTTTCATTACTATTATGTCACTGTAAGATGTGTGGAAAATTCAAAGTTTTATATTTTAGTGTATGTTATCATAGTAGATTTTTGGTAACCAATAATACCATTTTAACTTCAAGGTATTCCAAGGAGGTGTGTAGATTCTAATGAAAATTGAAAAGATGTATTCTTTTACTTTTAAACAAAAATGTTTTAATTTTTATTTCTTTGTTTGTGAACCTATGATTTTACAAAATGAAGCTTTTGCTGTTTACAGCTAAATGAATAGATTATTTTTGCTAGTTAGAACTCTGTTATCTGTTTTATAAAACATCTGTTGTTAAAACACCCAAGAGATTCTCAAAAATCTGTTATGTCACACAGAACTTCATATCAGTTACTCAGAACACGGGCATGAAAAATGATCTCTTTTGGTTTACAGTTAATACTCTGGGGATTGGTAGAAAAGAAAACAATGCTTTAGGCTTTAAACAGAAAGGCTTAGCAGCTATTCTAACATTTTTTATTTTTTGAATAAGAACCAATATTTTGTAGTTTTTATCAATTAGTAATTAGTGCCATAAAGCCAAAGGTGCTTTAACTCAGTTTTATTTTCTTCGTAAAAACTATTGTTAAGACCATAAAAGCTTTTCATAAAAACTATTGTTAAGACCATAAAGGCTTTTCATAAAAATACTGCAAACTCCATTGAGATCAGAATATCAGTGCAAATCTTGTTTCATCACAGTGGTAAACACTGATTAGTTTTACTTTCTCTTATTTTAAAGATGCATAATGACAATCTGTCAAAAAAATATCAAAACAATGAATTAATGTTAGCCCCTAAATTACTACTACTAAGATAAAATATTTTTCTTTTTGGTATTTTCCATTTATTTCTGCAGTATAATTTTATGTATTGTGTTAAAACATATAAGGTATAAATTTTACCTAAATAATTGTGTTGAGAATAATACATGTAATTTCATTATGTTTCTATTTTTGGCATTTATTGGCTTCAATATTTATAGAGTTTTAAACACTTCTGTGTAAAACACCTGAATGTTGGATATACAAAGAACATAATGCACTATAAATTCTTCAGAATTTCATATGTAACATGTACAAAATACAAATTTCAAGGTTTGTACATGTAAAGATGGTCCTATTGTATTTCTGCTTAAAAATTTTAAAAGCTGAAATCTCTAATTCTCTGACACATTGCAAAAACTGTTCTCTCAAGATGTGTACTCTTGTTTGAATATGTAATAGGAATATTATTGAGTTTGTTACAGTAATTACTGTGCTTACTGTACTGTGCTAGTGAGTATATTATTGAGTTTGTTACAGTAATTACTGTGCTTACTGTACTGTGCTAGTGAGTATATTATTGAGTTTGGTACAGTTGCTACTGTGCTAGTGCATATACTATTGAGTTTGGTACACTTGCTACTGTGCTAGTGGGTATATTATTGAGTTTGGTACAGTTGCTACTGTGCTAGTGCGTATATTATTGAGTTTGGTACAGTTGCTACTGTGCTAGTGCAAAAACTGTTATCTCAAGATGTGTACTCTTGTTTGAATATGTAATAGGAATATTATTGAGTTTGTTACAGTAATTACTGTGCTTACTGTACTGTGCTAGTGAGTATATTATTGAGTTTGGTACAGTTGCTACTGTGCTAGTGCATATACTATTGAGTTTGGTACACTTGCTACTGTGCTAGTGCATATATTATTGAGTTTGGTACAGTTGCTACTGTGCTAGTGCATATATTATTGAGTTTGGTACACTTGCTACTGTGCTAGTGCATATATTATTGAGTTTGGTACACTTGCTACTGTGCTAGTGCATATACTATTGAGTTTGGTACAGTTGCTACTGTGCTAGTGCATATATTATTGAGTTTGGTACAGTGGTTGCAATGCTAGTGGGTATATTATTGAGTTTGGTACAGTTGCTACTGTGCTAGCGGGTATATTATTGAGTTTGGTACAGTGGTTGCAATGCTAGTGGGTATATTATTGAGTTTGGTACAGTGGTTGCAATGCTAGTGGGTATATTATTGAGTTTGGTACAGTGGTTGCAATGCTAGTGGGTATATTATTGAGTTTGGTACAGTTGCTGCTGTGCTAGCGGGTATATTATTGAGTTTGGTACAGTGGTTGCAATGCTAGTGGGTATATTATTGAGTTTGGTACAGTTGCTGCTGTGCTAGTGGGTATATTATTGAGTTTGGTACAGTTGCTGCTGTGCTAGTGGGTATATTATTGAGTTTGGTACAGTTGCTGCTGTGCTAGTGGGTATATTATTGAGTTTGGTACAGTTGCTGCTGTGCTAGTGGATATATTATTGAGTTTGGTACAGTTGCTGCTGTGCTAGTGGGTATATTATTGAGTTTGGTACAGTTGCTGCTGTGCTAGTGGATATATTATTGAGTTTGGTACAGTTGCTGCTCTGCTAGTGGGTATATTATTGAGTTTGGTACAGTTGCTGCTGTGCTAGTGGATATATTATTGAGTTTGGTACAGTTGCTGCTGTGCTAGTGGATATATATTATTGAGTTTGGTACAGTGGTAGTTTGGTACAGTTGCTGCTGTGCTAGTGGTATATTATTGAGTTTGGTACAGTTGCTGCTCTGCTAGTGGGTATATTATTGAGTTTGGTACAGTTGCTGCTGTGCTAGTGGGTATATTATTGAGTTTGGTACAGTTGCTGCTGTGCTAGTGGGTATATTATTGAGTTTGGTACAGTTGCTGCTGTGCTAGTGGGTATATTATTGAGTTTGGTACAGTTGCTGCTGTGCTAGTGGGTATATTATTGAGTTTGGTACAGTTGCTGCTGTGCTAGCGGGTATATTATTGAGTTTGGTACAGTTGCTGCTCTGCTAGTGGATATATTATTGAGTTTGGTACAGTTGCTGCTGTGCTAGTGGGTATATTATTGAGTTTGGTACAGTTGCTGCTGTGCTAGTGGATATATTATTGAGTTTGGTACAGTTGCTGCTGTGGTATATTATTGAGTTTGGTACAGTTGCTGCTGCTGCTAGTTTGGTACAGTTGCTGCTCTGCTATATTATTGAGTTTGGTACAGTTGCTGCTGTGCTAGTGGGTATATTATTGAGTTTGGTGGTACAGTTGCTGCTGTGCTAGTGGATATATTATTGAGTTTGGTACAGTTGCTGCTGTGCTAGTGGGTATATTATTGAGTTTGGTACAGTTGCTGCTCTGCTAGTGGGTATATTGATTGGTACAGTTTGGTATATTATTGAGTTTGGTACAGTTGCTGCTGTGCTAGTGGGTATATTATTGAGTTTGGTACAGTTGCTGCTGTGCTAGTGGGTATATTATTGAGTTTGGTACAGTTGCTGCTGTGCTAGTGGGTATATTATTGAGTTTTGCTGTGCTGGCGGGGATATTATTGAGTTTGGTACAGTTGCTGCTGTGCTATGGCATATTATTGAGTTTGGTACAGTTGCTGCTGTGCTAGTGGTATATTATTGAGTTTGGTACAGTTGCTGCTCTGCTAGTGGATATATTATTGAGTTTGGTACAGTTGCTGCTGTGCTAGTGGGTATATTATTGAGTTTGGTACAGTTGCTGCTGTGCTAGTGGGTATATTATTGAGTTTGGTACAGTTGCTGCTGTGCTAGTGGCTTGAGTTTGGTACAGTTGCTGCTGTGGTGGGTATATTATTGAGTTTGGTACAGTTGCTGCTGTGCTAGTGGGTATATTATTGAGTTTGGTACAGTTGCTGCTGCTGCTAGTGGGTATATTATTGAGTTTGGTACAGTTGCTGCTGCTGCTTGAGTTTGGTACAGTTGCTGCTGTGCTAGTGGGTATATTATTGAGTTTGGTACAGTTGCTGCTGTGCTAGTGGGTACATATATATTGAGTTTGGTACAGTTGCTGCTGTGCTAGTGGGTATATTATTGAGAGTTTGGTACAGTTGCTGCTGTGCTAGTGGGTATATTATTGAGTTTGGTACAGTTGCTGCTGTGCTAGTGGGGGTATATTGAGTTTGGTACAGTTGCTGCTGCTAGTGGGTATATTATTGAGTTTGTACCAGTTGCTGGATATATTATTGAGTTTGGTACAGTTGCTGGTGCTAGCGGGATATATTATTGAGTTTGGTACATGCTAGTGGATATATTATTGAGTTTGGTACAGTTGCTGCTCTGCTAGTGGATATATTATTGAGTTTGGTACAGTTGCTGCTCTGCTGGTACAGTTGCTGCTCTGGTAGTGGGTATATTATTGAGTTTGGTACAGTTGCTGCTGTGCTAGTGGGTATATTATTGAGTTTGGTACAGTTGCTCTGCTACTGTGCTAGTGGGTATATTATTGAGTTTGGTACATTGAGTTTGGTACAGTTGCTGCTGTGCTGGTGGGTATATTATTGAGTTTGGTACAGTTGCTGCTGTGCTAGTGGATATATTATTGAGTTTGGTACAGTTGCTGCTGTGCTAGTGGGTATATTATTGAGTTTGGTACAGTTGCTGCTGTGCTAGTGGGTATATTATTGAGTTTGGTACAGTTGCTGCTGTGCTAGTGGGTATATTATTGAGTTTGGTACAGTTGCTGCTGTGGTATATATTATTGAGTTTGGTACAGTTGCTGCTCTGCTAGTGGGTATATTATTGAGTTTGGTACAGTTGCTGCTCTGCTAGTGGGTATATTATTGAGTTTGGTACAGTTGCTGCTCTGCTAGTGGGTATATTATTGAGTTTGGTACAGTTGCTGCTCTGCTAGTGGATATATTATTGAGTTTGGTACAGTTGCTGCTCTGCTAGTGGGTATATTATTGAGTTTGGTACAGTTGCTGCTGTGCTAGTGGGTATATTATTGAGTTTGGTACAGTTGCTGCTGTGCTAGTGGGTATATTATTGAGTTTGGTACAGTTGCTGCTGTGCTAGTGGGTATATTATTGAGTTTGGTACAGTTGCTGCTGTGCTAGTGGGTATATTATTGAGTTTGGTACAGTTGCTACAGTTGCTGTGCTGCTAGTGGGTATATTATTGAGTTTGGTACAGTTGCTGCTGTGCTAGTGGGTATATTATTGAGTTTGGTACAGTTGCTGCTGTGTATATTATTGAGTTTGGTACAGTTGTGCTCTGTATATTATTGAGTTTGGTACAGTTGCTGCTCTGCTAGTGGGTATATTATTGAGTTTGGTACAGTTGCTGCTGTGCTAGTGGGTATATTATTGAGTTTGGTACAGTTGCTGCTGTGCTAGTGGGTATATTATTGAGTTTGGTACAGTTGCTGCTCTGCTAGTGGGCTGAGTTTGGTACAGTTGCTGCTCTGCTAGTGGATATATTATTGAGTTTGGTACAGTTGCTGCTGTGCTAGTGGGTATATTATTGAGTTTGGTACAGTTGCTGCTGTGCTAGTGGGTATATTATTGAGTTTGGTACAGTTGCTGCTGTGCTAGTGGGTATATTATTGAGTTTGGTACAGTTGCTGCTGTGCTAGTGGATATATTGAGTTTGGGTATATTATTGAGTTTGGTACAGCTTGCTACTGCTGCTCTGCTAGTGGGTATATTATTGAGTTTGGTACAGTTGCTGCTGTGCTAGTGGGTATATTATTGAGTTTGGTACAGTTGCTGCTGTGCTAGTGGTATATTATTGAGTTTGGTACAGTTGCTTGCTCTGCTGAGTGGGTATATTATTGAGTTTGTGCTGCTCTGCTAGTGGGTATATTATTGAGTTTGGTACAGTTGCTGCTGTGCTACAGTTGCTGCTCTGCTAGTGGGTATATTATTGAGTTTGGTACAGTTGCTGCTCTGCTAGTGGGTATATTATTGAGTTTGGTACAGTTGCTGCTGTGCTAGTGGGTATATTATTGAGTTTGGTACAGCTTGCTAGCGGGTATATTATTGAGTTTGGCTGTGCTAGTGGGTATATTATTGAGTTTGGTACAGTTGCTACAGTTGCTGCTGTGCTAGTGGGTATATTATTGAGTTTGGTACAGTTGCTGCTGTGCTAGTGGGTATATTATTGAGTTTGGTACAGTTGCTGCTCTGCTTGGGTATATTATTGAGTTTGGTACAGTTGCTGCTGTGCTAGTGGGTATATTATTGAGTTTGGTACAGTTGCTGCTGTGCTAGTGGGTATATTATTGAGTTTGGTACAGTTGCTGCTGTGCTAGTGGGTATATTATTGAGTTTGGTACAGTTGCTGCTGTGCTAGTGGGTATATTATTGAGTTTGGTACAGTTGCTGCTGTGCTAGTGGGTATATTATTGAGTTTGGTACAGTTGCTGCTCTGCTAGTGGGTATATTATTGAGTTTGGTACAGTTGCTGCTCTGCTAGTGGGTATATTATTGAGTTTGGTACAGTTGCTGCTGTGCTAGTGGGTACATATTATTGAGTTTGGTACAGTTGCTGCTGTGCTAGTGGGTATATTATTGAGTTTGGTACAGTTGCTGCTGTGCTAGTGGGTATATTATTGAGTTTGGTACAGTTGCTGCTCTGCTAGTGGGTATATTATTGAGTTTGGTACAGTTGCTGCTCTGCTAGTGGGTATATTATTGAGTTTGGTACAGTTGCTGCTCTGCTAGTGGGTATATTATTGAGTTTGGTACAGTTGCTTCTCTGCTAGTGGGTATATTATTGAGTTTGGTACAGTTGCTGCTCTGCTAGTGGGTATATTATTGAGTTTGGTACAGTTGCTGCTCTGCTAGTGGGTATATTATTGAGTTTGGTACAGTTGCTGCTCTGCTAGTGGGTATATTATTGAGTTTTACAGTTGCTGCTGTGCTAGTGGATATATTATTGAGTTTGGTACAGTTGCTGCTGTGCTCTGCTATTGAGTTTGGTACAGTTGCTGCTGTGCTAGTGGGTATATTATTGAGTTTGGTACAGTTGCTGCTCTGCTAGTGGGTATATTATTGAGTTTGGTACAGTTGCTTGCTCTGCTAGTGGGTATATTATTGAGTTTGGTACAGTTGCTGTATATTATTGAGTTTGGTACAGTTGCTGCTGCTGCTGTGCCACGGGTATATTATTGAGTTTGGTACAGTTGCTACTGTGCTAGCGGGTATATTATATTGAGTTTGGTACAGTTGCTAGTGGGTATATTATTGAGTTTGGTACAGTTGCTGCTCTGCTAGCGGGTATATTATTGAGTTTGGTACAGTTTGCTTGCTCTGCTATTGAGTTTGGCTAGTGGGTATATTATTGAGTTTGGTATATTATTGATTGAGTTTGGTACAGTTGCTGCTGTGCTAGTGGGTATATTATTGAGTTTGGTACAGTTGTATATTATTGAGTTTGGTACAGTTGCTGCTGTGCTAGTGGATATATTATTGAGTTTGGTACAGTTGCTGCTCTGCTAGTGGGTATATTATTGAGTTTGGTACAGTTGCTGCTCTGCTAGTGGGTATATTATTGAGTTTGGTACACAGTTTGTACAGTTGCTGCTCTGCTAGTGGGTATATTATTGAGTTTGGTACAGTTGCTGCTCTGCTAGCGGGTATATTATTGAGTTTGGTACAGTTGCTGCTCTGCTAGTGGGTATATTATTGAGTTTGGTACAGTTGCTGCTGTGCTAGTGGGTATATTATTGAGTTTGGTACAGTTGCTGCTCTGCTAGTGGGTATATTATTGAGTTTGGTACAGTTGCTGCTGTGCTAGTGGGTATATTATTGAGTTTGGTACAGTTGCTGCTCTGCTAGTGGGTATATTATTGAGTTTGGTACAGTTGCTGCTCTGCTAGTGGGTATATTATTGAGTTTGGTACAGTTGCTGCTGTGCTAGTGGGTATATTATTGAGTTTGGTACAGTTGCTGCTGTGCTAGCGGGTATATTATTGAGTTTGGTACAGTTGCTGCTGTGCTAGTGGGTATATTATTGAGTTTGGTACAGTTGCTGCTCTGCTAGTGGGTATATTATTGAGTTTGGTACAGTTGCTGCTGTGCTAGTGGGTATATTATTGAGTTTGGTACAGTTGCTGCTGTGCTAGTGGGTATATTATTGAGTTTGGTACAGTTGCTGCTGTGCTAGTGGGTATATTATTGAGTTTGGTACAGTTGCTGCTCTGCTAGTGGGTATATTATTGAGTTTGGTACAGTGGTTGCAATGCTAGTGGATATATTATTGAGTTTGGTACACTTGCTACTGTGCTAGTGGGTATATTATTGAGTTTGGTACACTTGCTACTGTGCTAGTGGGTATATTATTGAGTTTGGTACAGTTGCTACTGTGCTAGTGGGTATATTATTGAGTTTGGTACACTTGCTACTGTGCTAGTGGGTATATTATTGAGTTTGGTACACTTGCTACTGTGCTAGTGGGTATATTATTGAGTTTGGTACACTTGCTACTGTGCTAGTGGGCATATTATTTCTTATTTGACATCCAGCCAGTAGTAGAGAACAGGCTCAATATCTATTATGAAACTGAACTGTATTTCTTAACAAGCACATGTTCACAGAACTTACTTTCAGAAGGTTTAGTTACACACACACATACACAGTGCATTCTTAAGCACATGTAAATGTTTGAATCTTTCTGTTGTTGGAAACAAATACAAAGACAAAAGTGTTTTTTTTTTTTATTTTCCTCTCCTAGTTGGCATTCCAATAATGCAGTCTTGTGGGTAAGGCTGCAAGCCACCTTTCAAGTTCATGGATTAGTACAATAATAACGTTTGAAATGAAGAAAGATAACTTGAAAATTATCAGATGAGTTTTAATTATAAAAGCCTTATTAGTTCTTGTAATACATCCTATTTGGGAAAAGTTCACATGGTTTTCATGTCCACATCTGAACTCAGCATTTTGATATTTTGAATTTAGATAGTCAAGGAAAAAGTGAACCTGATTTGGTAAATATGCTTCAAATAATATTGTCAAAACTCTTATGTTCAACCACTTCAGTGTCAACACACCCATAGATAAACATCTTTTAACAATTCAGTTTTATTTAATTCTAACCTGCCTTGTGTGGTTGCAGAAACAGAAGTTAATAATGAAGGAAACTCCTCTCATTGGTAATCCAAGACTTTATGTTAATAAAGTAAAATTGGAAATAAGCTTTTTCACAAGTTGTTGGTTTTTTTTTGTAATTTCTCTTTAATAAAGAGCTAAAAACATATATTTTTTTCCCTTTATGGCAACAGAATAATTTACCATATTTGCTTGAATATATAGTGCACATCTAAGTTTGAAACTTTATTTTTTACTTGTCAGTTGTACAAAATGTATTGAATGAGTTTCTAAATGCGGTAAACAAGTATTAACGTATTAAACAGTGCAGTAAACAAATATTAACGTGTTAAACAGTGCAGTAAACAAATATTAACGTATTAAACAGTACAGTAAACACATATTAATGTGTTAAACAGTGCAGTAAAAAGTGTTAAACAATGCAGTAAATCTTCCTTTTTTGTTAATACACCAGTTTTACAAAATTTGTTGAAAATTTTCTATGTGGTAATATTAACACTAAGCCAATCATTCATCTTCACGTAAATCATCACTAAAATTGTTGCTACTATAAGATTCTTTGGATTTGTTTCATCTTGTGATTCAAACATCAGGTCATCTTCTGTCTTCCCACTTGTTTTCTTTTCTTCATGGTGGTTTAATGATTTTTGATGGTAGCTTTTAGTTAGTAAAATACTGAACAAAACTGAGCATGTGCAAACATGTTGCACAGTTTATTTTTCAGGGAGTATTTGAAATTACACAAGTGTGCATTATATTCAGATTAATGTAAGGAATTTAGCTCTATTGTTTTTAACAAGTCCTAGTGACTTAAGTTTTGCAAAAATGAATTATTGTCACCTGTACATGAAATTAGATTTGTAAGTAAAATAAAAACCAGTAATATACTGAAAGAAATAATGCTAATACAAACTACCGTTATAAAACTAATTGCTTACATGGATTGTGAGTTAATTGATTCATAAATTTAGACAAATCAAATCTTGTTCGATTTACAAGACAAACTGTGGCTGCTGTATATCACTGTTCTTGCTAAATGTTGACTGATCTTACGTTATATATTTATTGAAATGTTACTTGTAACACTACTGTATCTAATTTGTTTTTCTATTTGGTGATTTAAAAAAAAAATTTAAGACCAGTTATTCTCTGTTTATATATGCTTATCTTAATTGTTATTGTAGTCTGATTTTGTATTGCTGAGTTAGTTTTTATATATCGTGAAGGAATGAAACTTAACTTTAGAAGCATTGTTTGTGCTATAATTGGTAATAGTAACATACCACTGTCTACGGGTATAATATAAAGTTTGTTAAATGGTGAAAAGTGGTAGTTCAGTAAGAACTATCTGTATTCTTTTCATCATAAGTAAAAACTTTGAAAACATTTTGTTTAAAATCAACTAGATTCTGTAATAAATGAATCCTTGTTTTTCTATACATGATTGTTTTAGTGCCCAATAAAATTTAAAGACGTTGGTTAGGACTCGCTTTACATATTTCCTCTTCTACCGTAGAACATGGAAATCCAGGAGAACTTCCAGGGCTCTATAGTGGTACTGTGGCTGAATTCACCAAGGCTGACACGGTCATATTTCGTACAGATCTATATGACACTTCGACTGGTAGAAGAGTCCATCCATTCAGTCGTACTATTAAATATGATTCAAAATGGCTAGATAGTAAGTGTTACATTTTATGTACACTTAGCATTAACCAGCTTTTGTTTCTTTGAAACAAAGATACTTACATAGAATTTGTTGGTGAAATATTACACTAAGTGGTTTGAAAAGAAAAGCTACACCTCATCTGTTTTAAGTATTTAGCTGTGGACTCGCTTCATTGAAAACTAGCAACACCTCTGTAGTCCTCAAATGTAAAATTTAGTCGGATGAATATAAAGTTTTGTCAGTCATTTCCAACGTTATTTACTAAAAGATCAGATGTTTTGTGTTTTTAAAGTAATGATGTACAAAACATGTACTTCTAGAACTCTAGATGTTTTATGTTTTTTTAAAGTAATGGTGTACAAAACATGTACTTCTAGAACTCTAGATGTTTTGTGTTTTTTTAAAGTAATGATGTACAAAACATGTACTTCTAGAACTCTAGATGTTTTGTGTTTTTTTAAAGTAATGATGTACAAAACATGTACTTCTAGAACTCTAGATGTTTTGTGTTTTTTTAAAGTAATGGTGTACAAAACATGTACTTCTAGAACTCCAGATGTTTTGTGTTTTTTTAAAGTAATGGTGTACAAAACATGTACTTCTAGAACTCTAGATGTTTTGTGTTTTTTAAAGTAATGATGTACAAAACATGTACTTCTAGAACTCTAGATGTTTTGTGTTTTTTAAAGTAATGATGTACAAAACATGTACTTCTAGAACTCTAGATGTTTAGTGTTTTTTAAAGTAATGATCTACAAAACATGTACTTCTGGAACTCTAGATGTTTAGTGTTTTTTTAAAGTAATGGTGTACAAAACACGGACTTCTGGAACTCTAGATGTTTAGTGTTTTTTTAAAGTAATGGTGTACAAAACACGGACTTCTAGAACACTAGATGTTTAGTGTGTTTTTTAAAGTAATGATGTACAAAACATGTACTTCTAGAACTAGATGTTTTGTGTTTTTTTAAAGTAATGATGTACAAAACATGTACTTCTAGAACTCTAGATGTTTTATGTTTTTTTAAAGTAATGGTGTACAAAACATGTACTTCTAGAACTCTAGATGTTTTGTGTTTTTTTAAAGTAATGATGTACAAAACATGTACTTCTAGAACTCTAGATGTTTTGTGTTTTTTTAAAGTAATGATGTACAAAACATGTACTTCTAGAACTCTAGATGTTTTGTGTTTTTTTAAAGTAATGGTGTACAAAACATGTACTTCTAGAACTCCAGATGTTTTGTGTTTTTTTAAAGTAATGGTGTACAAAACATGTACTTCTAGAACTCTAGATGTTTTGTGTTTTTTAAAGTAATGATGTACAAAACATGTACTTCTAGAACTCTAGATGTTTTGTGTTTTTTAAAGTAATGATGTACAAAACATGTACTTCTAGAACTCTAGATGTTTAGTGTTTTTTAAAGTAATGATCTACAAAACATGTACTTCTGGAACTCTAGATGTTTAGTGTTTTTTTAAAGTAATGGTGTACAAAACACGGACTTCTGGAACTCTAGATGTTTAGTGTTTTTTTAAAGTAATGGTGTACAAAACACGGACTTCTAGAACACTAGATGTTTAGTGTGTTTTTTAAAGTAATGATGTACAAAACATGTACTTCTAGAACTAGATGTTTTGTGTTTTTTTAAAGTAATGATGTACAAAACATGTACTTCTAGGACTCTAGATGTTTAGTGTTTTTTAAAGTAATGGTGTACAAAACATGTACTTCTAGAACTCTAGATGTTTTGTGTTTTTTTAAAGTAATGGTGTACAAAACACGTACTTCTAGAACTCTAGATGTTTTGTGTTTTTTTTAAAGTAATGGTGTACAAAACCGCACTTCTAGAACTCTAGATGTTTTGTGTTTTTTTAAAGTAATGGTGTACAAAACACGTACTTCTAGAACTCTAGATGTTTTGTGTTTTTTTTAAGTAATGGTGTACAAAACACGTACTTCTAGAACTCTAGATGTTTTGTGTTTTTTTTAAAGTAATGGTGTACAAAACATGTACTTCTAGAACTCTAGATGTTTTGTGTTTTTTTAAAGTAATGATGTACAAAACACGTTCTTCTAGAACTCAAGATGTTTAGTGTTTTTTAAAGTAATGATGTACAAAACATGTACTTCTAGAACTCTAGATGTTTTGTGTTTTTTTAAAGTAATGGTGTACAAAATATGTACTTCTAGAACTCTAGATGTTTTGTGTTTTTTAAAGTAATGGTGTACAAAACATGTACTTCTAGAACTCTAGATGTTTAGTGTTTTTTAAAGTAATGATGTACAAAACATGTACTTCTAGAACTCTAAATGTTTAGTGTTTTGTAAAGTAATGATGTACAAAACATGTACTTCTAGAACTCTAGATGTTTTGTGTTTTTTTAAAGTAATGATGTACAAAACATGTACTTCTAGAACTCTAGATGTTTAGTGTTTTTTAAAGTAATGATCTACAAAACATGTACTTCTGGAACTCTAGATGTTTAGTGTTTTTTTAAAGTAATGGTGTACAAAACACGGACTTCTAGAACACTAGATGTTTAGTGTTTTTTTTAAAGTAATGATGTACAAAACATGTACTTCTAGAACTCTAGATGTTTTGTGTTTTTTTAAAGTAATGATGTACAAAACATGTACTTCTAGGACTCTAGATGTTTAGTGTTTTTTAAAGTAATGATGTACAAAACACGTACTTCTAGAACTCTAGATGTTTTGTGTTTTTTTAAAGTAATGGTGTACAAAACACGTACTTCTAGAACTCTAGATGTTTTGTGTTTTTTTTAAAGTAATGGTGTACAAAACACGTACTTCTAGAACTCTAGATGTTTTGTGTTTTTTTAAAGTAATGGTGTACAAAACACGTACTTCCAGAACTCTAGATGTTTTGTGTTTTTTTAAAGTAATGGTGTACAAAACACGTACTTCTAGAACTCTAGATGTTTTGTGTTTTTTTAAAGTAATGGTGTACAAAACACGTACTTCTAGAACTCTAGATGTTTTGTGTTTTTTTAAAGTAATGGTGTACAAAACACGTACTTCTAGAACTCTAGATGTTTTGTGTTTTTTAAAGTAATGGTGTACAAAACACGTACTTCTAGAACTCTAGATGTTTTGTGTTTTTTTAAAGTAATGATGTACAAAACACGTACTTCTAGAACTCTAGATGTTTTGTGTTTTTTAAAGTAATGATGTACAAAACATGTACTTCTAGAACTCTAGATGTTTTGTGTTTTTTTTAAAGTAATGGTGTACAAAACATGTACTTCTAGAACTCTAGATGTTTTGTGTTTTTTTAAAGTAATGATGTACAAAACACGTTCTTCTAGAACTCAAGATGTTTAGTGTTTTTTAAAGTAATGATGTACAAAACATGTACTTCTAGAACTCTAGATGTTTTGTGTTTTTTTAAAGTAATGATATACAAAACATCTACTTCTAGAACTCTAGATGTTTTGTGTTTTTTTTAAAGTAATGATGTACAAAACATGTACTTCTAGAACTCTAGATGTTTTATGTTTTTTTAAAGTAATGGTGTACAAAACATGTACTTCTAGAACTCTAGATGTTTTGTGTTTTTTAAAGTAATGGTGTACAAAACACGTACTTCTAGAACTCTAGATGTTTAGTGTTTTTTAAAGTAATGATCTACAAAACATGTACTTCTAGAACTCTAGATGTTTTGTGTTTTTTTAAAGTAATGGTGTACAAAACATGTACTTCTAAAACTCTAGATGTTTTGTGTTTTTTTAAAGTAATGGTGTACAAAACATGTACTTCTAAAACTCTAGATGTTTTGTGTTTTTTTAAAGTAATGGTGTACAAAACATGTACTACTAGAATTCTAGATGTTTTATGTTTTTTTAAAGTAATGGTGTACAAAACATGTACTTCTAGAATTCTAGATGTTTTATGTTTTTTTAAAGTAATGGTGTACAAAACATGTACTTCTAGAACTCTAGATGTTTAGTGTTTTTTAAAGTAATGATGTACAAAACATGTACTTCTAGAACTCTAGATGTTTTGTGTTTTTTTTAAAGTAATGGTGTACAAAACATGTACTTCTAGAACTCTAGATGTTTTGTGTTTTTTTAAAGTAATGATGTACAAAACATGTACTTCTAGAACTCAGTATTTTTTATTTTATTCAACAGATGAAATCCCATTAAATGATTAACGTGTTTTTAAAAGCTGTACTGACAAGTCAGTATGTTTTTCAGAGCCTCAGTTTGTTGGTTCTTATGACATTGGAGAGTATGTCTTTTTCTTTTTTCGAGAAAGTGCAGTTGAGTACATCAACTGTGGAAAGAACATATACTCTCGTGTTGCGAGAGTTTGCAAGGTAAGATAACTTAGTAATGTCCATCAGTATCTTTATGAATAACAGTGTCTGTATCAAGTTGTTTTAACTGAGAATTGTTGACTTTAAAAAATTTATGTTAGTTATGTTAAAACAGCTTAGGTTAATAAAAACAGATTCAAAATTAACTTGCATTTTGTTACTGAAATTTGTTTGAAAATCTTTGTATCTGTACTGCAGAAATACTTTTATTTTGGATTTGTGAATAAGTGACTGTATACTAATTAAAAGTGAAAATAGTGCTGTATCTCATAGTGGAATCACTGACATACTATGTTACTTCTCATGTAGGTTAGAAAGAAACAAAGTAATAAATATGTTCCAGAAGGATGGAGCTCTTTGAAAGTTAAAATAAATCATAATAAAGTGTTTAAAGTATTGCTAACTTGTCAGACATAACTGTTAGTTAATTTGTTTTGTCAGGTTAAAGATTTTAAGCTTAAAAGTTCAAACATTTTTAATATGTGATGAAAATATTAATTTTGTTCAAATATTTATTTTAAAAATAACAGACATTAACTAAAGTGTCATGATTATGTCGATTTATTGAAGCTTTTAATTAGTGAGAAATTTTCAAATGTCAATGCTATTCAGTGACTTTCTAAAGTTGAACTGTTGTTCTGTGCTTTATTAGTAAGTATTAATACCAATACCAGCCATCCTGAGATAAATTTTTACTTCAAGTGGGTCTCTCGTCATCACGAAAGACTTAAAGAAAGGTTACACTACTTAAGTGTAGGACAACTGTTATCTTTGCATTTTTAACAGTTTATGATTGATTTTATTCACTTAAACAGAAATGAGGTATTTTAATACCACTTTATTCAATGCAAAGTTTAGGTGGTTAATTTATTTCCAATAAATAATTTATCTGATTGTACAAAAAACTGACAAAATTAATAAACATTGATGCTGGAACAATTGTTTGAGTGGGTTGCGGACAAATGTTTTGGAAAATCAAAAGTCCTGTATACGATTGGAAATATGCAGGCCCAGAAACTCTGTCAATCCAGGAGGTGGTGCTCCCACACCTTTTGGTACCTGTAGTTCTCATGACTTTGCTAATAAGTGAATAATTTAAACTATGTAGGGTGATATCTTAAGTCTTAAAAAATTGATTTTTAAATAGTTATTGGCTATTTTTGTGAACTAGAAAACACCAGCATGCAGTAGGATGTATATCAGAGTTGCTGCATTTAATCCATAGAATGAAATGGAAATAACCTGGAATTATGTTTTTATAGTGTTTAATATTCTGATATATTCTGAAGGAATTCCCCATTACCTTATTTTTATCTGATTTAAGGATCAGTTGAAGTTGAACTCCCCCATTCCCTTATTTTTATTTGCTTTAAGGATCAGTTGAACTCCCCATTCCTTTATATTTATTTGATTTAAGGATCAGTTGAACTCCCCATTCCTTTATATTTATTTGATTTAAGGATCAGTTGAACTCCCCATTCCTTTATATTTATTTGATATAAGGATCAGTTGAACTCCCCATTCCTTTATATTTATTTGATTTAAGGATCAGTTGAATTCCCCATTGCTGGATGATTTTTTGTTTGATTTAAATATAAATTGTTGATGTATTCTGAATGCTAAGTTATTTATTCTTAAAAAATCTGTGTCAGTACTTTAGAGTGATGGGTTTTCTTTTAGTATATTAAAATTACATGAAATATTGTTACTTTGTAAATGTTTCTGTTTTTCTTATCAATTTCCCCCCTCCCATGTGTAATTTTGAAATTGTTCAAATTGTACCTTACTCTCTATGTTTATTTTGATTTAGAGAGACACAGGGGGAAAGAATATTCTTAACAAGAACTGGGCATCTTTTGTGAAAGCTCGTCTAAACTGTTCAATTCCCGGAGAGTTTCCATTTTATTTTAATGAAATTCGTAAGTTTCTCTCAAGAGGTTATTTTTAAGAGTACTTTAAATACAAGAGATAGAATCGGGTTTATTTGGTAAATGTCGTACTGTGCAAAATACATGACTTCTAATTTATAGTTTTTCAATTGAAAATAAACCATTTCTTTCTAATCATACATTATTCTATTTTTGAGTATGCATCTTCTATATCTTCAAAATGTTTAGAAATAATATAACGGAATAAAATATATTTTCTAAAGAAATACTAAACATCTTGAAGCAATATGTACAGTGGGATTTTTCAAATTATGTTTTCCTGGATATGAACAAATCGCAATACGTTAAACTTGGTTCTTTGATTGATGTGTTTTATTTAAATCTCTTTCTCTCTCATAAACTTGTAAAAGATATTTGCTTGGCTATTCATAAATATTAAGAAATAAAGAATACTTTGTTCCTAATAGTCCTATGTCTGTGTTATATTCTGTGCAACTGAATAAATATTTCTTATTGTGTATGGTAGCAATAAGTGTGCACCAATTTTGTATGAATTATATTCCAGTAATGTTGCTTTAAGAAAGACTTTCAATGATTCTTGTTGTAGTGTATCAATATATGATACTGATCTTTCGTTGTGTTTTACAGAAAGTGTTTACAAATTTCCTGATGAGGACAGCACTTTTTATGCTGTGTTTACAACCTCGTCGTAAGTATCGGTTGTTTCATATGAAATTAGGGTAAAAACTTTGTGTGTCTGTGTGTCGATTTGTTCCAGTGATGATTTGTAAAACTTTAGAAATTTGTTTCAATTAGCAAGAAGTTTGTTATTTTTATCTCATTAAAGTATATTTAGTTTTGAAGAAAAAGGATAGAGGGCAGTTTCTTTCTTTTTATATTTTCACTTACTAATAACAATTTTATTTATTTTTTTTGTATGGGATACTTATATTCAGTGTATTTTCTATTGGGTAAATTTTCAACTGTTGTCTTAAATATCAGGAGTGTTGCTAAAGGGGGGGGGGACTTGAGAGGGCTATAACCACTCCAAAATTTGTCTTAGCCACCCACTAGTGATCCTGCCATCTTGAAGGCAGTACCTAATATTCTGTCTGGCTTATCTCAGCCTCCTGATCAATAGTATTAGGTGAATAAGAAATGTTGAAAGGTTAGAAGCAGTTGTTTATTTAATGTGATGCAAAATTATGTAACCTTTTCTTGAGAAAGATACATTAATTACATATGAGTAACTGAAGGAAAAGTAGTTTCTTACTAGTAAGTTTTTATAGAATATTAAATTCTTAGGTTATTTCAATAAATAAAAGGTAACCTGGTTTTAGAAGTTATGAAATATTTATTAATCTGATCCAATCACAGAAATGGGTTGGTAGGATCGGCCATCTGTACCTTCAGTTTGGACTCCATTCAGGAAGTGTTTAATGGGAAATTTAAGGAACAAGCCACTTCTTCCTCAGCCTGGCTGCCCGTTATCAGTGTAAAGGTTCCAGAGCCTCGCCCTGGACAGTGTGTTAACAACACCCAGACATTGCCTGACTCAGTGCTCAACTTTATTCGTGGCCATCCTTTGATGGACTCTGCAGTTTCTCAGAAAAATGGAAAACCTGTATATTACAAGAGAGATGTCACATTGACCAGTTTAATTGTAGATGCATTGGATGTTGACGGCATCTCCTACACTATTTATTATGCTGGCAGTGGTAGGTGCACGTTAATTTAATTCTTTGTGCTTTAAAAAATCATTTCCAGTTAAAGTTATGGAAATAAGATATAGTTATTTCTCTGTAACAAAAAAATATGATTTTTCTTGTTTGTAAATAATATTTTATCTTTTGTACTCTTTTATCCATAATATCTAATAAACCAGTACTCAGTACGCTCCAACTGCATTATGCCAGAACTAATGAAAGTTATTTTGTGTATTAACTTTATTCAAAGAACCGTAAATAGTTACTTGAAACTATTTTTGTTTTGTTATTATCAGTGGACGGGCGAGTGTTCAAGCTTGTCGAGTGGCACGATGGAGTGGGAAACGCACACTCTAATCTTGTAGACGTTTTTGAAGCCACGGTCCCTGAAAAGATTCGGAAAATGGAAATCTCTAGCAAAGTAAGAATTTACAGCGTTATGTGAATATGGTTCAATAAGAGTTTTAAAGATTGACACGAAAGAACTTAGGCCTTGTGCTGTTTAAACAAATTTTGATGTTGCTATGATATAATGCACAAACATCATGGTGCTTAATTGAAGCTTCATAATATAGTTTTAGTACATATATCAAATATGTTTAGATGTTAAGCCTTGTCACTATAATTATTTGTGTCAACATATTTTTCTTCAGCATAAGTCACTGTATGTGGCTTCAAAGTCAATGATTCGTCAATTTGATTTGGTGATGTGTAAGGGAAGATACGATACTTGCCTGCGGTGTATACAAGATCCGTACTGCGGGTGGGACAAGGTGCGCGGTGAATGTCGACCGTATAACCGAGGGTGAGTAACCTTCTTGAATGTATAGATCAGTGGTACTCAATGATGCAGAACTGAAAATAATAGATACACTTTTAAAAGAAAGAACTTTCTCCAGAAGAATAAGCGACGTATGTTAAGTAAGAAAGTTTATATGAAATTTGTCACCTTATGTTTTACTTGAGTATATTGTGTAGGACATCTTTGTAATCACTTGTATTACTTGTTTCAAAATTCTGTTATTTTCTTTCTGTTTTGCCATCTTTCATTTTTATGTTCAATTTATTTACCTATTTAACACTGCACAAACTTGGAAACCATACAGTGTATTTACTTACTAGTGAACTGCCTTTTAGTATTGCTTACTGATCTGTATTGTGTACCCTTTGCAATTGTATGTCTCCTTAGGTTGAGACTTACATTTAGTATTAATTCTTCAATCATTTCTATGTGCCAACAGCACTTACCATTTCAATTCCTTTACAACAGGTTCTTACAAGATGTGACCAAAGCCATACCAAACATTTGCGAAGATTGTAAGTTTATAATTAGTATGTAATTTTCATTACAAGTATTAAAACATTTATAGCAAGAGTTTACCACTTCTGGAAGTATTTCTCAAAGTTACATGTCGAGGTACAAGTTAAAATATTGAGTGATAATTCAGAGATATTGTCAAATACTGTCTTAAATAAAATGTTTTTCTTTTCAAAGGGAATATAAACTTCTTTTGAAAACCTCATAGTTGTTGGTTTCACAACAAAATCATTAAACGTTTTTCTAGGTTAAATTAACTGACTTCATTGTAACTTTGAAATTAAAGTTTAATAAAGTTAAATATTTAACCCTAAATCAGCAATAATTCTATTTAGGTGAAAAGAAAAAGCTGATGAGTGTTTACTGGGGCCAGAGTGTGCACCTTGCATGTGCAGTGCATGCAGAAGACATGAAGAGATTAGAATTAGGAACCATCCATTGGGTGCACTACAGTAGAGACAAGAAAAAGATGTTGGTAAGCCAACGACAAGACAAGTACATCATCACCTCTGATTATGGGTTGGTGATCATGGCCTTGACTGACCATGACAGCGGGCGTTACGACTGCAGGGTGGGAGCTCACACTCTGTGCAGCTACAATGTTACAGTGGACTCAAGTAAGCTGCCACATAAACAACGTTTTATGTTTTTGTTTATGATGTGTGTATACATGCGTACACAAATGTATGTGTATATAAAAGAGAGAAAACGATTATTTGGTATAGATAAACAATTTTTATTCGTTATTTAATACTGGCAGGCATCTCAAAGGAAGTTAGTCATTTAAATATCTAGTCAAAATTCATGTTTGTGTTAAACCTAAATGACATTACACTTGTATCATAAATGGCCATCTTAGGTTCCTCAAACTTTTGTAGCTGGGATGTTTCTTTGAGAAATTGGTTTACAAACTGAATAAAAACACTGTAACCTGAGTGCTTACAAAAGGTGGACCTTTCCTCTTCAGGGAACAAACTGGTTTACCAAGTAATGTTCATGTTCAGAAAGCATATCAATATTTTAAAATACTAAGATATTTGATGTTAGTATCAGAGGTGTTGTTTTATTTGGTTTGACTTGAAGGTTAGTTTAATTCATGTAAGTATTTGTAGGTTATTGTTTCTATATGAAGGTTAATGTGTCTTTGTGTGTTGTGAAGTTACTGTATCTTGTATGTGAAAGTTACTAGATCTCTATGAATGAATGTGATTTCATTATGTATTTAGGTGTATATCTGTAGATTACCTTTATATATCTATGTGATGTCTGGTACATTTTATGAAGGTTACTGTATATTTGTGTTACATATTTTGAAGATTACTATAGCTTTAAAAACTTGATGTTTGGGTGTCTTCTAAGTACTTGATATTAGTGTGTTTTGTTAGAAAACCATGTATATCAAAGTATTGATGGGACCAGAACTTTCTGCATCATTAGCCAAGATGTTGACTTAGACAGGGTCAGCTTAATTGGATAGTGTTGTGTGTGCACGTATAAACACACTCGCACACACAGACAGACAGACTGTTTTATTTTCTACAGTTGTCTGGACATGAGAATGTTTTATATACACATCCCAAACTTGTGTATTGGAGAATTTATTTTTTATTTGGAGTATCTAATAATGTTTTCTCTGTTTTAGAAACATGCAACCCCCCCACAGAGCTGGAATACAAACAGATCTACTCGAACTGGTGTCGAGAATTTGAAAAATACAAGTCAGCCATGAACACCTGGCAGCATAAGCAGAATGTATGTATTTAGCTGTGTTTGTAACTTGTCAAATTACACATATGGTTTATAATTCTAGCAAGGTAGGGACATTTCTGTTCATCATATCCCAGACATGAGATCAAATTTGGAGCCAGGTGAATGCTTTACCAATTAACAGAAGGGGTTAACTAACGTTACCACAGTTGTTATTAATGTTTGTGTGTTTTTTTAACACACTACCACAACACATAGTTTTACATAGTCTGATCTCTACAGGAATCCTTTACATTTGTAATCAATGTGTACACTGTTCTGTGGTAAAAGGAAGTGAAACTAATACTTAATATAAGTTTTATCTTTTCTGAATACTGCAAGGTATTATGGGTAATTTATGGTCTCTGATTGTCTCAACACCACCACAATATAATGTTTTAACTATCATTTTTACCTCCCTCTCACTGTTAAAACAAACATGACATCCATCAGTCTACTTGTATATCAAAATGAATCTTCCATGTCCCCATTGGCTCAGCAGCAAGTCTGAAGATGCACACCACTAAACTATAAGTTTTAAGTACTCACAATGGGAGCACAGATAACAGAACACAGATTGTGTAGCTTTGTGCTTAATAAGAAACAAAAAAGTATCTTTCTCCTTTTAAAAGAAATGTGACTCTCACATTTAATGTATTTTATCCATTTCTCTTATAAAACTTGATAGATTTCATCTGTTAAAAACGTGACGTTGATGCATTATCTGCTCTTTCTAACCAAGTTATTAATGATGTAAAATAATTGTTTCAAACTACGTGATACTTGAAAATGAAAACAGTTGCATGTCCTCAAGTTAATTATTTATTTATCTTGTAAATAAGAAAAAAGAATATTTGTGATGAATGACCTTTCATGGGCTTGTTACTAAATTCTGGCCCCTCGCTATAACAGTGGTAAGTCTATGGATTTACGACGCTAAAATCAAGGGTTCGATTCCCCTCAGTGGACTCAACAGGTAGCCTGATGTGGCTTTGCTATAAGAAAAACACACACACAAACACACTAAATTCTGGAAAAGGGGGCTTATATATATATAAAGAGCTGAGGTACCCATTTTTTCCCTGGATTATAAATTTAAAAAATGTGGGAGTGGATGTTAGGATAAATAATGTAAAAATCTGAACTTTCACACAGTTTATTTGTAACATAACATATCATTACAGTATTTGTTATTAGCTCACTGAATGTTTTGTATAAGCTTTAAGAATTCAATATGTATATGCTTAAAACATGGTATACACTAAGTGTGGTAGTCAAGATGGAAGAGGTAGTAATGGTGCTTTGTTTATTTTCTTTCAACAACAGCCTCTTAAGGTCTTCTTACACTGTTATTAATTAATTAACTGACAGCTGTTAGCTGCAGAGTATCTTACGAGATGAAGTTGTAAGGTCACGAGTCAAAGTAGGAAATGGGTTTAACTTGAGAAATTACTGTTGTTGTATCAATTTCATCAGTTTTTTTTTGGCAAACTGAGGGGCCATTTTTTTTTCAGTGCATTCCTCCATGGTGAGTGCTACTTTGCTGTTTGAGATAAGCAAGACATTTGTATGTGCTTTTCCCACACTGTGTGTAAGGTATGTTATAGAAAATTTACTGTACGTCTTTTTATAGCAAAGACACATCAAGTTACATGCTCTGTTTATTGAGAGGAATCAGATGCAGACTTACCACTGCCCCACCAGGGGACATAAATTTAACAATTTTTGTTTGTTTGTGTGTAAGAACATGGCACGATGAGAATATAGATAATGTTAACTTACGTCCAAGATAATAGCTACTCAATAACATAAGAATGGGAAGTGGAGGGTTCTGAACACTCATTAACATGCCTTTGTTCCAAATTGTCATTGTACAAAGTTTATTTGAGATTGGCCAAGCAACCAAGGAGTAGTTAAACAAGAGACAGATGGACACACATGTTTTTTATGAATTAATAGTTTTTATGCTTTTGGTGTTAGGTATATAGTGCTTTCTGTGAAATTACATCAAAGACGATAAATGCTTCATAACAGTAGTAATGGAGGATGGATGGGTTATGAACTTCAATTAACATGTCCCTTGTTTCAGGCTATTATCCCACAAAGTTTGGTTGAGATTGGCCCAATGATCTAGGATAAATTAGATAAAGGACAAACAGACAGACACACAGATTTTGTGCTTTATATATATGTATATATGTGTGTGTGGATCCAAATTTCTTACTCCTCTTAAACATGCTAGGTTTAAACTTACTAACCTTTTTCATTTCTCTCTGTCATTTATTAAGTCTGCTACATTACTTGTTGGTACATGAAATTACTTTATTAAGGGTTAAGATTAGTTGGTCCTCTGTTGGTCAAAATGAAAACCAAAGAATAAGACTTATGAAAGAACATTACTAAGTAAAAGATATTGTGGATCTTTCTTTGTTAATGTAGTTGCTAATATGTTTTTATTTTCCAGAAATGTCAAGCCCATTTAAATGATGTGATCTACAGCAGAGCTCCATCTGTCTGAATCTGTGTGTTCTTAAACACCTCCATCCCCATTCGTGTCAGACTGTAATGATAATTCTGTATTGTTCTGATGCTAAGTTTTTGACTTGGTACTTGTTAATAATGTCTGTGGTTACCAATAGGAGAAATTAAACTGCTTCTCAGACATTGTAATTAAAGAGAGTTTACCTGAATACTAGAAAATTGTGAAAAACAGTGGAACCATGTTGCTTAGGAGATGCACCTTATCCACTGTGAGGATTGGGTAATGGTTAAAGTTGTGGCTTTTGTGAATTTTTGAAACAACTGGGAATTAAACAACAGTTTGAAAAGTTGGAGACTGACTAGTGTTGTATGTTGTGCACTATTAAACTGATTTCCAGTATGGAGACAGATGTGTAATTTACTTACAAAATGTAAGTTAATAACAGCTTCAACTTGTGTGAAATGTTGGATGAAAGCAATCTTCATATGTCTTCAGAATTTGTTGTTTTTTTTTTGGATATCTTTTACATCTTGTCTTGCAAAAGAAAACAAGACCTATCTTATATAAACCTCATCTATGATGCTGTGCTTTTCTACCTCTTGTTTGGTAAAGCGAACCATGTCTTACCAGTTTGACACACACGTACTACTTACCAGGAGCATACCATTGTGAGATATGATAACACAAATGGACAAACATATCTTCATTTACTGTTGTACGTGGTATTGTGCATTCAGGTTTGTTTTGCTAAGTTACAGCTTTGTCTCTTTGTGTGATTCTTCTGCAGTTGTTTTTAAATATGTACAGTTGAAACTTCTAAATTTCTCGTTACTTGGTAAAGAAGTTCTGTATGCACTCTCTATCTGTTATTAATTTGGAAGCAGTTAAGAAAAGAGAATTGTATGGTGCAAAAACCTAGTTTTTCTGCTTATAAATATTTTCATTTCTTCTCTAAAAAGTGTTTGCAAGTGTGCATCGTAAAAACTGTGGCAGAAATACATGACGAAAAACAATATTTATTTGTCACTACCAATATATTCAAATCCATGTGCATTAACTTTTAGTTTCAAATGCTTTAAGTGAGTTTTTATGCAAAGTTTATGGCAATATTGTACTTATTTGTGAAATAAGACAACTGTGTTTTTTCTTATTGAATGTTTTAATTTTTTTTTCATACAATATGTTTACTAGTTTAAAAACTTGCGTTATTTGTGAGAAAACAAAGTAAATGAAGTTGTGTTTGCTTGTTGCTTAATTGTTACAGAAGTGTATTGGTTGTGAAGAATTGCAATGTTTGTAGATTGTTTGTCGTTAAAAAGACATTTTTTGCTCAAAAATAGAAATGTGTAGAAAGCAATATTATGTGTGAAGACAAAATATTGTTTCTCTTGAGTCACTTGGAAAGATTTCTGTCGAAGTTTTGCAACAGGGGCGTAAAAGTATTTAGAATTCTAAAGCAGTCAAGAAAAATGTGTATTTCAAAGTAATGTGTTAGTTCTGTGTGCAAAACTGCTCACAGATTGTTTTTGTACACAGTGTGTTAAAGTGTATGGATTTTGATTATACTAATATCGTAGGATACACATTTTTTAAAATAAGTATCAACATTATTAAGAAATTGGGAATTTTTTGGCTTATACAGGTGTGTGTGTGTGAGTTAATGTAGCATTTTATATTTACGATTTTGTGAGATAAACGGTAAAATAATTTCTTAGTCACTGTTGTATAACAGTTTTGGTGGTATTGCGTATTTCAATGATATATTATTAACACCAATTTATTCACTTTCTATGTTTAGTATGATTCCGTTAATAATGAACTCACAAACTCTGCCCTTCATATTGTGCTGTAAAACATACGTGTCCAATTAGCTACTAAATTTTCCCTTCACAGATTTGGTGTAGATTTTGAAAGATAACAGCTTAAAATTATTGGTCTACTATTTTGAGAACTTGAATCAGTTGTCAGTTTTCAACATTATCGATATTTATATTTAAAAATTCTAAAACAAACTGTGGAACTCGTATGCAGGAATATTCGACATTAATTAAAAGCTATCTATATCATGATTTTTTTCCCAGACTGCGGAGTTTACTTGTTTTTTATACAGAATTAATTCTAAACAAATAAATTATCGCTACTGTTACTTAGGCTTAGGGTAGCATAGTTACGAATACACAACTTATTGTGTATCATATATTCCTGTGAATTTCACTGGTTCCATAATTAATTCCGGTATTGAAATATGGAATTAGACTATGTAGAAGTAATGTAATTGACTACTTTAGTCAAATGTCAGTTGGTGATGCAACCAAGGTAGTCTTACAATTAATAATGTTTTCTCCTTTAAATTATAAAACAAGACAAAAAGTGTAAGGTTCTTCTATCCAGCCGAAACTGAACGCTGTATAAATGTAACATAGCAAAATTCTTAAACGTTTTATGTTAGTGCCAAATAGTACTGCCTTCATTTGTTTAAAACTACCTAGTGAACTAGGGAGTTACAAACTAGTAAACTGTTACTAGTTCGGATTAGCATCTTATATTTCAAACTATTGTTCTCACTGTGTGACTTATTGAAAGTTTAGGCTTAAGAAACTTGCGAGCTTCATGTAGGGAACGAAGACTTGTGTTTAAGATGCCTATTTCTGTAGTCAGTTATTTGTGTTTATTCATAAAAACCACCAAGTAGTGGATTAAATATCTGAAAAATAACGTAATATGCTTAACAGAATAGACTAATACTAAGCCTAATTGAATGTGAAAAGGTAGTTAAAACAAATAAAACCTGTTATCCAGGAATAGGGGCTTCTTACCTGGAACGCTGGGAATTGATGTTATGATCTCAGTGGTGAAGTTATGTCTGTATTTACTATTGCGTTATATTGAGTAAGGATTAAAAACAATTACTCTAAGCCTAACCGTAGGACTAGATATTTTGACTTCTCAGGCTATATGTTTAAGTTCGAAAATTCAACAAAAAAGAACTGTAAAATAAATGTTTAATTTCATGGTTTCTAATACACCATCTTATTATATTTTTATTTCAATACATCTTTATGTACTGTTTGTGTTTTCTTAATAAAGTTTGTGATATTTAAGTAAATATTAAATTCTTTAACTATTCATGAAATTATAATCAGATGTAACTAAATGCAATCTAATGTTATAATAAATAAAATTATTAAAATTATTTTAATAGACCCAAGTTTCTATTATTATTCTGATTAAAAAGCTTTGCCTAACTTTAAAAATCCTCTTAATGTAATAATATTATTTTATTCTCACTTATAGGTTTTCTTAAACATTCAGTAATCCAATTTTGTAATTCACGTCGAACTATTATATAATTTTTTTTAAAGTATCATTTCTTAGTACAAATAAAACAGTTAGGTTCTAATATCTTTCTGCTAGCTGTATTTATAGTTTCAATAAATATTTGAGGTTTTTGCATGTTGGAATAAAAACATATCCACAATATTGTTTAGAATCTCGTGTTAAAATTAATTGTAATTTATGCTTTGTTTTATTGTGTGCACTGAAAAAAGTAATACTGACGTACAAAACACAGGGAAAATTCCAAACAAACAATTTACGGTTTTAGCGTTAGTACCGAAACTATAGCCCGACATAGCCAGGTGGTTAAGGCATTCGACTCGTGATCCGAGGGTCAAGGGTTCGAATCTCCGTCATCGAAACATGCTCGCCCTTTCAACTGTGGGGGTGTTATAAAGTTATGGTCACTCCCACTATTCGTTGGTAAAAGAGTATCTCGAGTTGATGGTGAGTAGTGATAACTAGCTGCCTCTTTCTTGTCTTACACCACTCTAGTCCTCGTGTGGGCCCGGCATGGTCAGATGGGTTAAGGCGTTCGACTCGTAACCTTAGGGTCGCGGGTTCGAATCCCCCTCGCACCAAACATGTTTGCCCTTTCAAACGCGGGGGAGGGCGTTATAATGTGACGATAAAAGAGTTTGCGGTGGGTGGTGATGACTAGCTGCCTTCCCTCTAGTCTTACATTGCTAAATTAGGGATGGCTAGGGCAGATAGCTCTCGTATAGCTTTGCATGAAATTCAAAAAACAAACAAACTAAACTTTTTTCTCTGACAGGTAACGTACAAATACTTCTATAAATCTTCCTATGAACTATTAAAATGTTTCGGACATTCAACCTTCCACTCTGGCACAACGACATGTTTACGGATTTGCAGCGCTAGAAACCAGTTTTCGATAGCCTGGTATGAAGAGCACAGATAGCCCTTTGTGTAGCTTTGTGATTGATTGATTCCAAACCAGATGTTTAGAATAATTTGTTGTCCCTACGAACGTAAATATATCTCAGTAGATGAAAAGAATTAGTTCTAAAAAGGAATAACGTTTGTATCAAAAACGTTTCTTGGGTGAAAAATAATATGTACCTGAGACAATAGATGGCGACACATCACACATTTATTTTCTATGTTTTGATACCCATTTCTTCGGAACATGAAGGTAGCTAGAGATAAATGTTTGGAAGTTTGTACATATGCAGTCCAAAGATTAATCTCAATATAAATTTCATTAGTTAATATTATTATGCAAACGACTTATGTGCATTTGTTAATAAATTAACATAACATTTGTACTTCAGTACCATGAGATACGTATGGACATCCTGCGGCTTCTCAGGTTCAGTTAAGTATAAACGGTAAATTATTACAGATCTAGAACGTATGCTCACAATGGCCAGCAGAAGACTCAAATTCAAACCAACCCATTACAATGTCACTAGTTTATCGCCGAGTTACCCGGGCGCAAAGGAATTAGCTACAAGTGAATATTACCAAGTTAACAAATGAGGAAAATAAGACAATTTTTTTAAATTCTAAATCTGATCGTCTGGTCATTACTTAACCTTGCATTGGCGCATGCTTATAACCTCTGTTTATGAAGTTCCCCGCCGGCGCAGTGGTAAGTCTACGGATTTACGACGCTAAAATCAGGGGTTCGATTCCCATCGGTAAACTCATCAGATAGCACGATGTGGCTTTGTTATAAGAAAACACACGCTATTCTTGAATATGGAGTATTCCAAGGATGTAATAATACATCCACCGAAACGCTACATGTGAGAGATGTAATATGTAACTTATTTACAACAAAGCTATCGCTTGCATTGTCGCAACGGTTAATTTATTCACCTAACAAAACGTCGACTCCATGGTTACCAGTGAGTCTACGTGAGTTTCATCGGCTTTATGATCGAATCTGACAACATATCTATGCATCAAATTGTTTGTGGACTCGTGATTTGGTTTGCTTACGAGGCCCTTAAAAAATACGAGTCATATAAGAACATTTTAACACAAGTACCATCGATATTCCAGTTATTACCAATAATACCATTAGGAGTCTTATGTGTACTTACATAGAAAATTAATTATTTTACCTGCATTTTTGGTCAAGTTTTTTTCACGCTAAATGTTGTAGCAGACAAAAGCATAAAATCGTTAAAAGTGATAAAATTTTGTATCCCAGCGGTAGTGTGCGATATAAAAGCTACTTTGAGATAAATGATAGAACATTGCAAAGAAGAAAAAAGGCCTTCAATATTCCCCATGGAAGCGAATTAAACTCGAAATCTATCAGAGCATTTAATCAATAGGCTTCCAATCTACACTCTAAACCAATACAGAGCAACGCGTCTGTCTCCAAAGTGGCGCAGTGGTTACGAAAGATAATCTTCCAACCCTAAAAACCATTATAATTAAAGTTGGAACATCTATTACTGCCCTCAACAAAATACTAAAGAAGAATTTGAAGTTGAAAGCTCACGAGTTTCTTGCCTCTCTTCGAAATCAAGAACTATTTCAATGAGAAAAATGGTCGAAGAAACTCAAATAACAACAATCTGATTCAACCGCCCACTCATGTTCCTCGCTGCAGCTTCAATCAAAGGTGGGCGTGTAAACCGACATCCAGTTACAATAAAAAGTTTGTTCTTTACTCTAAGACCGATCTCACCATCTTTTACAGAAACTTCTCACAATGGCAACATACCGTCGAATAAGAATGGATTATCATACCTATCATAATAAGCACGAAAAATTACTGAGAAAGTAGTTTCAAAGATTGCGCGGGAATTGGAACATTATTTGTTTAGCCCTTGGTACACGTTATTCGATATTGTGACAACAGTCACTTGTGTGGGTGTGTGATGTCATTATTTTCGAAGTGAATAATCCAAAATTTATTCGTAAAACTATTAATGTATTAAGCTGTTAAGAGTAAATAAGGAACTTCTAAATATTTATTAATTGTTACGACAGCCAATAAACAAAATCTATCTGGCTAGTTCAGGATGAGGCCAGAACAGAGTAACAACCATTCTTGTAACGTTAACTAATTTTCCTTATAAATTTTTTGCAGGCTTGTGCTACTCATTTTGATCCACAAAGTACCGACTTGTTTACATTTGCCATTCACTCTTTGTGGGGTATAAATATTACAGGCCCGGCATGGCCGGGTGGTTAAGGCATTCGACTCGTAATCCGAGGGTCGCGGGTTCGAATCCCCGTCGCACCAAACATGCTCGCCCTTTCAGCCGTGGAGGCATTATAATGTAACGGTCAATCCCACTATTCCTTGGTAAAAGAGTAGCCCAAGAGTTGGCGGTGGGTGGTGATGACTAGCTGCCTTCTCTCTAGTCTTACGCTGCTAAATTAGGGACGGCTAGCGCAGATAGCCCTTGAGTACCTTTGCGCGAAATTCAAAAAACAATAAATATTACATCATATTCAATATTTTAATGTTCTACTTCTAACAGCACTGAGAACCTCCAATAGTTCGGTGTTAATTCTCTATTCTTTTGATTCTAAAACTCTGGTTTCGATACCGCTTGTGGACGCAGCACAGACAACCCATTCTGTAATTTTGTGCTTAACAACACACAAACATAGTAAAATATTTAGTGTCAACGGTTGAGATAAACGATTTTCTATGCCAAATTTTCAAGAAACACGAACAGTAATTACTGGCGTGTTTTTTTTCTTCTCTTTTTACTGAATGATAAATTTGTTTAATTTTTTTAAGTGACTCGTGTGTTGTTAGTGACCTCCTGACCAGAAAACGTCATGAAACCACAAACAAGAAAAACACGTTTAAGAATATTGTTAATTCTACTGCTAGAATATTCTTACTCAGAAACAATCGATGGATTTCATTGGTTTTTCATACTGAAACTTATTTTGGTTCACTTATAATCAATTATTAGAAAATTAACGTTTTGTAAATTTTATTTTGAGTGCAACACATAGTGGTTTAACGGTAAGTCTGAATGTTTAAAACGCTAAATGTTGGATTTCGATACTTTCATTGGGCAGATTGCAGATACTGCATTGTACAACTTTGGGTTCAACAATATAAACAATTAAAATAATAGAAAAATAATAACGCGTCACTTACAAATTGACTTTTTGGTTTTTCGTAACAATAAAATAAAAATGAGGAAGTAATTATAATAAACTATTCAAATCCATATGGAGTTACAGTTCACCGTTTAAACAGAAAGAAACAAACGAAAAACAAGAATGACAAATTAATGTGTTATTTTAAGCCTAATACCAAATTAAATCTCGCGTATAACAAAGTTCGGAGGAGAAAGAAGAAAACATCTAACAATTTATTTTTGTCAATAGTGCTTTGAACAGAACACGCGAGTAATCTGTTTATCATTGTGGCTCCAGTGTAAAGACAGAAGTAGAGAGTTATTGAACTTTATTACGTACCTCACTGTACGAACTGTTGCGTTTAAAAAGTTCACTTAAGACTAGTCTCATGATAAATAATAAATTATGTCAAATTCATTAACACTTTCAGATGATATATATATATTTCGAGAAAGATAAATAAAATAAACATATTTCATTGCATTAACACATTCGTTGTAGTTTCTAGCTTATAAAAAATTCTTAATTTAAACTTTTAAAAATATTTTGTTCGTAATTTAGCACAATGTTACACAAGGGGGCATTTAGGCTTTGCCAAACGTACTGCTGTCCCACTTGGTAACTTAATCTATAATTTGATTTAACACCAGTTGCTGAGTTATTTCCATTTCAGCAAATTCCACTTTTCATTAATAATCCTGGAATAGGAGCAAATTGAAATAATAAGACAAGTATTCATATAAAGGTGTTTTGAAATGTCTTTTACTCACACAGTTCAAGCTACATTTTGTCTTATTATAATGTTTAAGGGAAAATCGTACGCTAGAAGTTTGGTATCACACAAGCATAACTGCCCGATAAGCGTAATTAATTTCACATTCGTTATATTAGTTTAATCACTCTTGTACGAATTCGACACTTTAATTTTTACTTTAACTAGCGAAAGTATACTTCAATAATTTAATAGGCTTTGCTTGTATTGTTGTAGATTATGTTATTTATATAATAATTTAGATATTTAGTTGCTAGAGGGCATTATTGTCGGACATGATGGTTGAAAGTTTCAAGAAAATTTAGGCCTCACATTATATCTTGAAGTTTGGTGAGGTGTGGAGAAAAACGAATTGTATAAGACATATGAGTGAATAAGTTAATTAGCTAGTTATTAGTGAATATAAATTTAGTCAGTGAATTAGATTGCAAATTCATTAGTTATCTAATATCTTACCATCGAATGTGGACAGTGGCAAGAGTAGGTTTCGAAGTGCTTTGGGGTAGAAAGTTTAGTACTTACACAGAATTCTCCCAGAAACATATCGAGTTAACATCCATTTCCAGTAGTTTGTCACCCACTAGTACAGCGGTAGGTCTGTGAATTTACAACGCTAAAATCAGGGGCTCGATTCTCCTCGGTGGACTCAGCAGATAGTCCGATGTGACTTTGCTATAAGAAAACACACACACTCGTAGTAGTTTAGTTGATAACTCTAGGATATTGCGCTTATTGATTATAAAGTCAGTCAGAATATTTTCAATGTCATTATAGTTACACTTATTTATTATTGTATATATGATGCTAATGATTGAATTATTAGTCTTGAGTCATAGACGACTCGTGTAATAATAACAAAAATATAATATAATGTTTACGATGTCTAACGTGTTTTTTATCAAAACTGTTTTTTTATTGTGGATATTCTGTACAAGTACTGAAAGTGTTGTTACTTTCTCAGTGTTTCAGAATATGTTTCTGTCAATTATAATAGTAATCTGAGGGTTGCGGGTTCTAAACCCCGTCGCACCAAAAATGCTCGTCATTTCAGCCGTGGAGCATTATAAAGTAACGGCCATTCCCACTATTCATTGGTAAAAAGAGTTGGCGGTAGGTGGTGATGACTAGCTGCCTTCCCACTAGCATTACACAGCTAAAGTAGGGACGGCTAACACTGACAGATCTCGTGTAGCTTTAGAGGAATTAAAAAGAACAAAAACAATTTTAATAGTCAATATTTCAAATGTCTGGACAGATAGTCCAACCCGCTTTGTCGCTACGCCAATTATTAGAGAGAATATTATTTAGTTCTAACTTGAATCATATACATATGTTTAGGAGAGTAAGTGACTAGTTAGGAGAATCATTACTTTTGGAAATTCTATCGGAACGTTATTTGTTAATAATCCGAATAACATTACTATTTAAATAAATAATTGTAAATAAGCGAAATAAACTTTGTATTATTTTTACGGGCTACTCTTTTACCAATGAATAGTGAAGATTGACCGTCACATTATAACGCCCCCGCAGCTGAAAAGGCGAGCATGTTTGGTGTTACGGTGACTCAAACCTGCGACTCTTAGGTTACGAGTCGAGTGCCTTAACCACCTTGCCAACTTTCAGTTTCTTTGTAATTAAGCGCAAAGCTTCACAATGGACTATATACGATCTGCCCACCACGGGTATGGAAAACCGGATTCTTGCATTGAAAGTTCGCAGACATGCCGCAATGTCAATGGGGTAAGAAACTTTCAGTTTCGACTCGATATTCGCATTACGTAGTTTCAAAAGTTTCTTTCGTAATTAAACCTTACATTTCAAAATAAAAAATCAATCAAAGCTCAAACGGAAAACGTGCTCTTCATTTTGGTAGCAGGGGTTTTCGTAACGTGCAGTTGGTCAAACATAAATTGTACACCTATAAAAAATATGTGTACAGTTGAAAATTCACCTATATAAGTAAGTTTAAGTACATAACTATTTAAAAAAATATTTAAGATTATAAAATTCTGTTCCATAGTTTATAAATAAATGTATTTACTATAATATTCATTTTTTTTATTATTTGTTACTAGGCCTAAATATATAAGGTGTCATGTATTAAGAAATAATGACGTTAAAATATAACTGTGCAGTTAAAATAATCCTTAGAAAACACTTTCTTTGGAAAATAAAGTGTAATATAAATCAAAAGTTATTGGTGGTCAGGGTAGAATTTATAAAATTACAGGTGATAAAATAAAAACACTGCCACCAGGTGATGACATTAAAATATTTGGCTTAAGATGTTATCAGGTTTGAAGCCCTATTAGCTGTCGTCACAAAACAAAGTGCCCTACCGAGTACAAAAATAAGTTGTTGCTAAGCGCAAAGCGATACAATGGGCAATCTGTACTCTGTCCATCGTAGGTTATTGAAACCTGATTTTTAGCGTTCACTCAGGGTTGCCGCTGAACCACTTTAAAGAAAAGAAAAATGAAAATGTAATATTATATTTGTCACAAAAATTGAGTTGTTTTTTTATTTTAGATACAGTAACAAAATGTTTTAAAACTGATGTGGAAAACCCCAGATGTAAATCTGACGAAGACGAAGGTCGTGTCTGTTTATATTGTTAATTTTTTTGTGTGAAGTACCTCCCCTGAGAAATAAATAAGTGAATAAAAATGTTGAAACGAATTTTCCGCATTGCTGTATCCAAAAGTAACTGAAACAAAAAAAAATTACACTGTATACTGTCATATAATTTTGTATATAACATGAAGTTCGGATTTTCAGTTTTATTTATATTGTACTCAACATTATTTATACAATTAATATAAACTAATATTTTAACATGATCGATTACAATTAACTTAAAAATTACTGTCCATTTTAAATTGAATAAATTCTCTGTGAAACATTAGAGTGACCCTATCTTTGCCCAAGTGAGTTCCACAGAATGACGGTTAAAATTAACTACACGCTTCGTCGTTAGGTTTATGAATCCCAGCTGGCACGTAATTGTGATTTTAATAACTATTCTCATCAGTATAATGAGCTGCTATGAATCCCTAATTTAGCATTATAAGACTAGAGGGAAGGCAGCTAGTCATCACCACCCACAGCCTACTCTTAAGCTACTCTTTTACCAATGAATAGTGGGATTGACCGTAACATTATAACGCCCCCACGGCTGAAAGGGCGAGCATGTTTGGCGCGACGGGGATGCGAACCCGTGTTTTGAATATCTGTGTATGCGTTCGATTTATTTGTAATAATTGTCTTATAAAGACCTAAACTGTAAGGCTAGTACTAGAACGAACACTAATTATTTCAGGACAGGAAGTCTTCCAAAGATTATATTCTGTTTAGCACGTGCGATGAGGCTGCCAAGAAACGTGGGCTCTTTGCTTAATAGACTTCCTCTGGTCGCATCTAAGCAGGTCGATTCTTGTCTTCGGCTGTACCAAGTCATTTCTGCTACAAGCACATCACTGTTGCAATGTGGGTTCGCGCGTGCTTCGCGTATTCTGTCAGGTACCACGTGGGAGAGGCGAACGGCAGGAGTGTTAGATCCTGGGAAAGACGTGCTGCCTGACTGGGCTTGCGGCATTAGTGATGCACCTGGCTGACAGCGGCACGCATTCCTGCAACTCAGGTAAGACCAATATTCGTATCTGCCTCAGAGCTGTTAGTGGAAAATCGAAAGTTTGTATGAAATAAACATTTGTTTGAATTTTCCAGCTTTTTTAAAAATAAAGTGTTTTAAACATGTTATTAAATTAGGAGACATTATTTCAACTTGTCCTGATATTCAATACTGAAAGTTTATAGGGAGACTCTGGCACTACGCTAACCCTGATGAAGGCGCAATGGCGAATCGTCGACTGAAATAAAAAAGTTGATTTTTATTATTATCTGAAGAGTACATGTAGTTCTTTTATTATGTTTATCAGCAAACTGAAAGTTGTAAATTTTAGGCTTATTTGTATCGGTTTTTCTACTTTTCTAAAACTAGATGTGCTTTGTACCGTCTAACAATACACACGTTACATTGAATCTCGAATTATTTAACCATAACCATTTGAGAAAACAATTTAACCAGTGTCCTCATCAAACGTTTTTACGTGTATTGTATGTTGTAATTGTTTCTAGAGCAAAGTTTATTTTGTTCCAAACAGTATTTTTTGTCGATACCTCCTGGACAATAAAACATGACCCGTAGTGCTTGATTGTTGTGTCGTAGAACAAGAAACCCTGAACAAGCTATGGTTATAGTAATTGTAATGGAATAACCACGGTACTGTTACTGCTGTATTCATTACAGCATTATTCATGTAGGGCTCATCCGAGGATACTGACAGACACTTCACATAACGTATGGGTCGGGAGTGACCTTCTGGTCGGGTGATGATTCCAAACACTTACGATTCGTAATTCGTTAATATCAAAATGCGCTCCGCACTTTGGGATCGTGGGTGCTTTACGCGAAGTGGTAGTGAAATCCCACTATTCGGTCAGCTAGGTGAGTGCTGGTGGGTGCTGCTTTCTCACTAGTGTGTCCGTTCACAATTAGAGAATTATAAAACAAACAAATATGAAATACTTACCTGATGAGAGACTTTGGGCTGAAACTATCCGTGTGTTATGTTTATGCGTGTATTTGTGTGCTTTGTATGGTAATATAGTATTGTATTTATTTATTTTATGTTAAAGGTAAATAGTTTATCAGTATATGTTGTACATTTATCATCACTGTTGTCCAACAGAGGTGGCGAACGTAACGTTTAATGATTATATATATATATGTATGTATAACAAGTGCTATAGCAGAGGGTTTGTTACATTTTAACGTTTTTAACGTCAAAGTCTGAATAGTAGAGTTTATTAAAGTTATACATATATTCAAGAGCTTTGAGTTCGTTACATTTTAACGTCTGCACGATTTCTCGGACCACCTAGAACGAAACTGAAACCTATTATCACAATCGCACTTAAATTTGTTCTTTTTAATTCGCTCTTGAAACTGAATAATGTATTTATTTGTTTGTAATTAAGCACAAAGCAACAAAATGAGCTATCTGTACTTCGCTCATCACAAGTATTGAATTTTAGCGTCATAAGCCAGTAAACTTACTGCTGAGCCGCTGGGGACGTTCGAGTTAGTTACCAACTTGTTAGATACTTTTTAAAGAAGTTCAAAACTGCCATTATATTTCATAGACATAAAATACCTAAAAGGTATCCCGACATGACCAAGTGGTTAAGGCACTCGCCTCGTAATCCGAGGGTCACGGGTTCGAATCACCGTCACACCAAATATGCTCGTCCTTTCAGCCGTGGGGCCGTTATAATGTGAGGGTCAATCCCACTATTCATTGGTAAAACAGTAATCCAAGAGCTGGCGGTGAAGGGTGATGACCAGTTGCCTGCCCTCTAGTCTTACACTGTTAAATTATGGACGGGTAGCGCAGATAGCCCTCGTGTAGCTTTGCTCGAAAATTCGAAACAAAATTAAAAAATTAATAATGACTGATTAACAAATGTATTTGTTCTCTGTCCCTTTTTCTTTTACGTAATACGTTTGTCAAAATCTGTCAGATCAGGAAATGAAATCATTTATATATCATGAACTACGATACTGGTTTATAACAGGAATTGCACAAAACCCCAATAGAACGTTTGGAAAAAAAAACAAACCATCATAAATACTAGAGATTCAGTTCAAACAACTCTTTAAAACCTTTACTATTGACTGTCAAGGCTACATATATTTATATATAAATGAACAAAAATCACGTGTTTTAGGGTTACAAGAGAAAGAAAATCCTCTGAAAACAGTCCGTTTCTTTTTATTATTGGCTTGCCATCTTGGTTTGTTGCACCTAAACCTTTTATATAATACTAAAGTACTGCGAAGGTCGTAGGGATATTAAAAAGTTGATTCGTTTCTTCCATATTTAACATAAGCTAAAAACAAAATGATTCTAGTGTGAACGATGTTGTGATTATCACTTGAAAATATGTGGTTTTTCCTGTAATATGTTTAAGAACGAATTTGTTTGTTTAAAATTTCGCGCAAATCTACTCGAGGGCTATCTGCGCTAGCCGTCCATAATTTAGCAACGTAAGACTAGAGGGAAGGCAGCTAGTCATCACCATCCACCGTCAACTCTTGGGCTACTCTTTTACCAACGAATAGCGGGATTAACCGTCAAATTATAACGCCCCCGTGGCTTAAAGGGTGAGCATGTTTGGTGCGAGGAGAATTCGTCCTTGGGATAACGAATCGAGTGCCTTACCCACCTGGCCATGCCGGGCCTTAACAAATGAAAGATCTGAGTAAAGTTACTGAGAAGAGATGTTAATTGAAATAGAGGGACTGTGAAGTTCGTTGTTACAGGAACTGAATGAAAGTTAGATTGTGTGGTACTGGTATAGGAAGCAGTTACCCGATTTAAAGAACTGCAGGGACTGTGAAGTTCGTTGTTACAGGAACTGAATGAAAGTTAGATTGTGTGGTACTGGTATAGGAAGCAGTTACCCGATTTAAAGAACTGCAGGGACTGTGAAGTTCGTTGTTACAGGAACTGAATGAAAGTTAGATTGTGTGGTACTGGTATAGGAAGCAGTTACCCGATTTAAAGAACTGCAGGGACTGTGAAGTTCGTTGTTACAGGAACTGAATGAAAGTTAGATTGTGTGGTACTGGTATAGGAAGCAGTTACCCGATTTAAAGAACTGCAGGGACTGTGAAGTTCGTTGTTACAGGAACTGAATGAAAGTTAGATTGTGTGGTACTGGTATAGGAAGCAGTTACCCGATTTAAAGAACTGCAAAATGTGATACGCAAGTTGATTACAGTTTTCCTTTGTAGAAATAACCGCAGTGGATACACACACACACAAATAAAATGTCGGTGTGATTTGTTGAGACGTAGAGAATCATGTTTATATGTCGGAGATATGTCCTGAATAACGGAAGTCTGAAGGAAAAACAAAATAAGTTTATGTTATATCGGCGCTTTACCAATAAACAAACAATGTGCTTTCGAACAATGAGCCTCATGTTGTCCAGTAACAATTCTGCAAATTTTTTTATTATTCAATTTTTAATAAAGACGTAAACACAGTTTCGTGCGGCACATTGTTAGGAAAGAAAACGTTTTTCGCAACATTTATTACAAGAAGTTAGTTTCTTTGTCCAAGGGTTGGTAATATAAACAGGTTAAATAACTAAATTCAGCTGACTCTGATTGGAAAACAAAGGAAAATCTGACAAATAATCTCATGTAATTCGCATTAGGCATAAGGAAAAGAATTATCCATATGTTTGAAGCTAGAAGTAAAAGATACTTAGTGTTATGTTAAAAATATTAAATTATGAATTACAAAAGGCAGTAGGAAATTGGAACCTTTAATTCTATTAAATGTAAATAAAAATAGATTCTTTTGGTTTCTTTCATAACTAAACTAAAAAGCAACCTAGTATCGCTAACTAAACATATCTTTCTCTTGTCCTTACTTACGTAGATTAGAATACTTTGTTTCATGAGCTTAAAACTCTCGTTGTTATCGACGTTTTTGTCCGTAAACCCAATAATGTCGTTAGAAGTTCGGCCAGCTAAGAGGATTTAAGTTAGTTCTAAAGCCATATGTTAAAACTAACAACACAATCCAATCTCTGTAATAAAAGTATAATAAAAATATTAAAAATAGCAATATTAATTTTATTAACATTTCTAACCAATACTGTTAACGAGGGTAACATTAAAGAGATAATATAGTATACCTGATTTATAGACCATGCAAACATTTGCTATTGGCTTCAAGTACTGTTGTAGATTCAGTGTTTATTACTGAACAACGGAACATCAATATAACCGTGTTTAGGCAAAACTTTTCGCACCTGAATTTTCAATGATACCTGAAGTTCCATCCATTTCACTATATTTATGTACAATATAATTTCCATTGTATTAAGAGATGCTTAACAATATTTATGTACAAGTTAAATGTCTGTGTAAACCTAATGTCTCTCAACATTTTTTTATGTACTAACTTTGATCGCCACACTTTCTTTCATTAATTATCCTCGATTGTTGTCTCTACGCACAAAGAAAATTCTTTAGTACAGGTACGATATTTGAAGACGATTTCTTAAATGTAAGGAGCCAATCATCTTTATATACTGGTTTGGACAAACATGTGCTTTGTAAATAACATTTGTAATTTTGAAAATTGGCGAGGTAGTTTCTTTGCTGCCACAACCGCTGTCAACGAACTTGGGCAACTCAGATTAAATCAAAATGTATCGTTTAAAGAGATAACGTGCAAAACAGTCAGTGCTAAAAAAAATACGGATATAAAAACAAACAACCAAACAAAACACATTGTTACGTATGTAACACAAACAAACACATAGATCATTAGTGTCAGTTTTCCTTCTCCCCTGGTGGGGCAGTAATAAATCTGCAGATTTACAACGCTAAAATCAAGGGTTCGATTCATCTAGGTGAACACAGCAGACAGCTGAATGTGGGTGTATTATAACATATACACATAGTTGTTTGATGTATATATTTCTCACAAATACGTTTTCATGTATTCTCAAGATGGCTGGTACGGATATTAAAATAAAGTACAGAACAACGTTTCGACCTTCGTAGGTTATCTTCGGGTTAATAAGATACCCATACCAGCTGTCGTGAGAAGACATTTTTTACTTCAAGTGGATTTCTCGACATCACGAAAGACATTTTTCGTTTGATGCATGTCTCACTACTTTCGTCAAAAGCAAGATAAAATTTTTAGTTTCACAATAGGTGCACGTGGTTATAAGTCGTATCCCATAATCGTGTTTTGAAACTCGGTCTAATTCTTGACTAAATACAAACACGAGATGATTTGTGTTTATTAAGGTTCTAAATTAATTGTTCTAATACTTCAACAAATTGCACTTAGATTGAAAGCTTGTACACAGTCATTGCTTTATTTATGTGAGTTACTCTAATTTCTGTTTTGTTTGCATTAGTTATCTAAGATGCGTTTCTAAGGGTGCTATTTAAAAAGACAAAGTATCGAGTCTGTTTTCAGAAGTTCGTTATCTGTCTGTGCATCTCCGTAGAACAAGATGCCAGCGTGTACTTGAACGTTAATTAAAGTGGTTGAGAATATGTTAAAGGTACTTAGTAATGAGATATTTGCTTTCTAATCCTGTAAACACTGGCTAGTTTATGTGTACCATCAAGAAATTCTAAGAAGATATTTAAAATAACGTATTCAAACAGCTCAGGACTGTATTGTAACAGCATCATCACAATTTGTCAACGTACAAAAGTAAAATAATCGTTGTGATTCGTGTAGCTAAATGAAACAGTCTAAATTTGTTAACCAAAATAGGAGCTGAAAATTATTCCAAAACCTGTCCAACTTGTACCACTTAACTTGTTTGTGTACTTTTTCAATACAGCATTGTTGTTGTTGTTGTTTTGGATAATTCAGCAAATCTACGTGCCAGTTTTGAATGGACACAACATCTATAGACTTTCGATGTAGACATTTTCCTGTCAAGAATTAAAAACCACAGTCACAAATTTATAAAACGTATTCCTTACTTTGTTCTAGGTGAACTCAGCAGATAACCCAATGTCGCTTTGCTATAAGGAAGACACACACACAATACTTTGGTCTACAGATAACTGTATAAAGCTGCCAAATTACAAATTAAATTTTATAACTTTGTGATTGTGGTCTGAATTCTTACTTCATTTCTTTTTATAGCAGGACCCCTACTTCGTTTTAAAACTCGTGTTTTTAATAGTCATTTTTGTTTAATATTTATGTAATACCTGTGTAAAGTACATACTTTACTTGAAACTGTCGCATGTCTATCCATAGATATGTCGCGTCATCTGTTGGGTTGAAATTTATTTACGTAATGCATCATATGTTTACCATTTATAAAATATCTCAATATATTTCTTAGAATATTAAAAGCGGATACTCACATACCAGTCAAGTAAGTTGAAGAAACCTTATAGCGATAGTCCAAGACGTCTAGGGACTAGCCCCGATGACGTGACAAGGTAGGAAAGGCAGTAGACGAAAAAGTTACTGTTTCAGAAGTTTTTGAATTGGTATATTGAAGATGATAACAACGTTCTTAGGTATTATTAGAAAATATGCGCATAATATTTCGTAATCAATACTTTGAATGGTCGGTTTTTCCCTTAGGAATTCGACATGTTGGATTCTCGGCGAGTGAGTTATTTGGGAACCTTCTCGATCAATCATACTAAGTACCACCGAGATTGATAATGTGAATTATGATACGTTGATGGGATTGGATTATGGAGGAGAGGTGGAATTTGTAAACCATAATGAAACGTTTAAATCTTAGAGTCTTACAAGAGGAGTCAAAATATTTATAAGATACTCTTGTACCATTTTCAAATGCAAAAAAAATTATAATGTCCAATGAGCATTAGGAAAATGCGGAAACGGATAACAAAAAACTGAAATATGTGTCAAAGCATTTAGAGGTTATCCTCTTTATGAGTCTGTTACTTATAGTAGGCCTAGCATGGTAAACCGAGGGTCGCGGGTTCGAATCTCCGTCACACCAAACATGCTCGTCCTTTCAACTGTGGGGGCATTATAATGTTATGACCAATCCCATTATTCTTTGGTAAAAGAGTAGCCCAAGAGTTTGCGGTGGGTGGAAATGACTAGCTGCATTCCCTTTAGTCTTACAATACTAAATTAGAGACGGCTAGCACAGATAACTCTTGTGTAGCTGTGCACGAAATTCAAAACAAACCAAACTTAACTTATAGTGCACATGGAATCAGGAAGCATCATTGAAGATACGATAATTACAAACAATATCCTGGATCGCGTATACAATGTACAAAGATTAAAGATATATTAAAGCTTAACTAAATTATACCATTTATTGTTTTCCATTTTCGTTATAAGATTACCTGGGAAAAAGTTGGAAGAGAAAGGTCATTCGTAACTTAAATATCACTTCTTTTTGGGACATTCCACCATTAGGCTACAATATCATACTGACTTAATTTTTATAGTATCATTCGTATAAATATATATATTTTAAAAAATCAGGTGATCAGTTTCTGGTTTATTTCCATTTTATGCTATAAAGACGTTGCTACCTGGTACCTGGTGCTTCACCATCCACCACACTGATGTCTAGTTTTTAGTGTTTCAACATCCATCACACTGGTGTCTAGTTTTTAGTGTTTCAACATCGATAACACTGATGTCTAGCTTTTAGTGTTTCAACATCCATCACACTGATGTCTAGTTTTTAGTGTTTCAACATCCATCACACTGATATCTAGTTTTTAGTGTTTCAACATCGATAACACTGGTGTCCAGTTTTTAGTGTTTCAACATCGATAACACTGATGTCTAGTTTTTAGTGTTTCAACATCGATAACACTGATGTCCAGTTTTTAGTGTTTCAACATCGATAACACTGATGTCTAGTTTTTAGTGTTTCAACATCGATAACACTGGTGTCCAGTTTTTAGTGTTTCAACATCGATAACACTGATGTCTAGTTTTTAGTGTTTCAACATCGATAACACTGGTGTCCAGTTTTTAGTGTTTCAACATCGATAACACTGATGTCTAATTTTTAGTGTTTCAACATCGATAACACTGATGTCTAGTTTTTAGTGTTTCAACATCGATAACACTGGTGTCCAGTTTTTAGTGTTTCAACATCCATCACACTGATGTCTAGTTTTTAGTGTTTCAACATCGATAACACTGATGTCTAGTTTTTAGTGTTTCAACATCGATAACACTGATGTCTAGTTTTTAGTGTTTCAACATCGATAACACTGGTGTCCAGTTTTTAGTGTTTCAACATCCATCACACTGATGTCTAGTTTTTAGTGTTTCAACATCAATAACACTGATGTCTAGTTTTTAGTGTTTTAACATCGATAACACTGATGTCTAGTTTTTAGTGTTTCAACATCAATCACACTGGTGTCCAGTTTTTAGTGTTTCAACATCGATAACACTGATGTCTAATTTTAGTGTTTCAACATCCATCACACTGGTGTCCAGTTTTTAGTGTTTCAAAATCGATAACACTGATGTCTAGTTTTTAGTGTTTCAACATCCATCACACTGGTGTCTAGTTTTTAGTTTTTTTCTGGTTTATAAGATTATCAATACTTTCTTCCTGTGTCGGAATTTCAATATTTCGTATTTCCACCCTAAGTATAAACGGCCAATTCAGATTTTCCAGAGTTCAGGTAGTGTTGTTTCTAAATTAGAACTGCTGACCAGAATGAAGGCAATCAATTAATAGAACTCGTTTTCTACTCTGAAACCAATCAGTGTCGACCGTCATTTCTGTAACGTGCTCGTAAGAATAACGAGTGGCATACATTGAACTAGAACCTTGGTCACTCTGATCGTCAATGAGACAACTTTTAGGCCTCGCTCTGTTCTGAGTTTTAAGAATGTATATAACCACCTAACTATGTTTAATTTCTCATTCTATTAATTTGATCTCCTATTATAATATAATTAAATATATTTCTTTAGTATATATACTTTTTACAGTGAAAATTGTTTATTTGCAAATATCAGATCACAGAGTACCAGAGTCTTAACAAAAATTTGTATTAGTTTCTAAAACGTATGATTGTTTTATTTATGCCTCAATTACAAGATTTTCTGTTGTGATTTTAATTATAATATTTTAAAAAGAAAATTTATAATAAAGTACCTTAGGTTTATTACACCCTTCGGTGGACTTTTGAAAAACCGAGACGTGCTGAAATTTGCATGATGTAAAATGATTAACTCGGATTATAACATTTTAAATGGACATATAAATGAAGAGAAACAACATAACCTGAAATTACCTTTTTCTCAGATACTCGCCATTTGAAACGATACTCTGTTTGTTTCAATTTCGCGCAGATCTGCACGAGAGCTATCTGCGCTAGCCGTCCCTAATTTTGCAGTGTAAGACTACAGGGAAGGCAGCTAGTCGTCATCGCTTACCGTCAATTCTTTGGCTACTCTTTTACAAATTAATAGTGGGATTGAACGTTACATTATAACGCCCCCACGGCTTAAAGTGGGCGCAAGTTTAGTGCGACGTGGATTCGAACCCGCGACCCTTGGATGACCAGTCGAACACCTTAACCCATCTGGCCATGCTGAGCCGAAACAGCACTTAAACAGCATTATACTTAAATCGTATACCAACAAACCAAGAAGTATAGCATTATTTCTACAATATAATTCATTAACATAGACATTTATTGGAAAAATCTAAAATCATCAAAGCTCTGAGTGCCATAACAGGAAGACATTTTGTTCTGCACTCGTAGTTTCTAAGCAACAAGTGATCCAGTATGTCAGTGTTTATATATATAATAAATCTCAAAATATATTTGTTTTAAAACAAACAAATTTATTCGGGAGTAAACAATATTATGTGTCCTAGTTCACAAGAAGAACAAATTATAAAGTTATGTCTCCTTTGAGAGTCGTTTTGCAAGAAACATTTTATTTTTCTTTCCCATTTGTCAGAAGAATAAACTAGGATATAAGAGGCCTCAGAGGGCCATAGAGAAACTGTCATATAACCTTTCGTTTGCTGCAGAAAATCAAATATCCAACACCTGGGAGCAATGGAAGTAATACCAGTTTTCAAGTTTCTTCATATTCACTACAAAATTAAAGATTAAAATAATTTTATATTAAAGCTATTCTGTGTAACCATGTTCACTCCAGGATCAAATTCTAATACGATCTGATCTTTCAGTGCTGTGTAGGTAAGAATCAACTTACATTAGCTTGTTCACTACAGGATCAAATTCTAATACGATCTGATCTTTCAGTGCTGTGTAGGTAAGTATCAACTTACATTAGCTTGTTCACTACAGGATCAAATTCTAATATGATCTGATCTTTCAGTGCTGTGTAGGTAAGAATCAACTTACATTAGCTTGTTCACTACAGGATCAAATTCTAATACGATCTGATCTTTCAGTGCTGTGTAGGTAAGTATCAACTTACATTAGCTTGTTCACTACAGGATCAAATTCTAATATGATCTGATCTTTCAGTGCTGTGTAGGTAAGAATCAACTTACATTAGCTTGTTCACTACAGGATCAAATTCTAATATGATCTGATCTTTCAGTGCTGTGTAGGTAAGAATCAACTTACATTAGCTTGTTCACTACAGGATCAAATTCTAATATGATCTGATCTTTCAGTGCTGTGTAGGTAAGAATCAACTTACATTAGCTTGTTCACGACAGGATCAAATTCTAATATGATCTGATCTTTCAGTGCTGTGTAGGTAAGAATCAACTTACATTAGCTTGTTCACTACAGGATCAAATTCTAATACGATCTGATCTTTCAGTGCTGTGAAGGATCACATTCTGAATTGATTTGTCCATAAAGATTAGTAATTTCTTTACCATTCTTATTCACTGTACAAACAAGCTGGAACATAATTTTATCCTTACGTGTTATGAAGGTATAAAAACATAAAAGGACTGTTGTTAATATATAGACTAGTAGGATAAACTCCGTCTGAGAAATATCTATTGTCAACCTACTAGAAATCATAACTTGTTAAATATTTTCCTATCTTTCTCTTCAACAGAGACCTCACGTAACGTCATTTCTATTTATCATCTCACAAGTACAGAAATATGTTTCTTATGTAGTTCAGGTTATGGAAACTACAGAACCAAATACATATAATACTGCAAGCTGAGTTCCTCATATGTTTGAATTTTGTTATAAACTAGAAGTTATTCCCGATTTTTTTGGTTTATTATATCACGACTTGATAATCAAAGAATAAAGCATAACGTAGAGTGCGCTGAGTCGGTTTGTTTGTTTTGTTTTTGTTTTTGAAATTCGCGCAAAGCTACACGAGGGCTATCTGCGCTAGCCGTCCCTAATTTAGCAGTGTAAAACTGCTAAATTTGAGGGTATGTGTTTTCTTATAGCAAAGCCACATCGGGCTATCTGCTGAATCCACCGAGGGTAAAGGACTAGAGGGAAGGCAGCTAGTCATCACCACCCACCGCCAACTCTTGGGCTACTATTTTACCAACTACTAGTGGTATTGATCGTCACATTATAACGTCCTCACGGCTGAAAGGGCGAGCATGTTTGGTGTGACGCTGAGTCTGGAATAATCAAATCAACATCTCATTAAACAACAGTGTTTTCAAATTGGAAAAAGTATTTCATAGCAACCAAACTTCGTTACCTTTGCAGACTGTGGTTAAACATAAAACACAATATTTGTTTGTTTACACATAGTGTTACTGGCTAAACGTGTTTACTATTACTTCTTTAAATGATATTATTAGATTATCGATATTTATAAGTGTATTCGAGGAATTGAATTTGATCAAAAACATTCTACAAGTATGGTTCAAGACTTCCTTAGTGACATGATGTCATTAGGTCATTGATATTTGACCAACTGACAGAAACGTATTTTTTTTCAATTTCTAAAATAAAAGGCGTACGACAAATCTTGGTTTTAACTATAAATGACATTATAATAATATAGGTGATTTTTGGTGGTTCTATCATCCCACCTCACTTACACCAAACGGATGTGTAATCCCACCCTTTTAGTAGACGTAATATTTTAAAACGTCAAATTTGTAAAACTATATCAGAACGTCCCAGTGTCGTTAGGAAAAAGTAGTTATGTTAATAACACACAGCTTACAACTTATTCTGTGTGTATATATAGCAAGGGTCATTTCGGTCTTTTTTGTTTTCAGGCTTTAATCCGCAAGATGGCGTTTCACCATTTTCTCAAACATAAAATAGGATTTAATAAGTTTTCACAATAGTAATTATTCACCAGTGCAATACGTTATTTAATTAATTGTCCAACTGCCTATTGTTTCATTTTATTTCTTGAATTATAAAATAATGTATAATATTTTGTCTTCGTGTTTGTTTGTTTTTCACAGAACTCTTCAGTGGAAATAATCCAGACAACGCAAGTTCCCGAGTGGTTGGTATCTGTTTATCCCATCATTCGAGTGGCAAATAAATAACTCGTCAAGGCATCGCCAGTTACTTCCAAACTTTTTTATTCACGAGCACCACCACTAGGAATTGTTCAAATGGTTCGATCAGAAAAATCCGTTGGTCTCCGGGGTTCCAGAAGAAAAACAACTTCGTTCATTCCACTGGAACCAATCAGTCATCACCGAACAACTTCGTTAAAGTGAGTTAGAAGAATCATAATTACTTTTCATTCTGTTCAAACCATTCTGAAAAAGAAAAACCTTTTCATTTCCAAAAGTTTTAATGAAACAGCTAAGTTGATTATGTAATATGAAAGTATTATACACACTAGCCAATTTCCCGTGGCGCCAGTGCATTATAACACCGCGTGACGTATCCGTGGCGTCATATCTGCACTTGAGAATGAAGAAAAATAAAGTTCTCCTGACGGGAAACGGAAAAAATCGTGACCCCTATTGCAAATCTACATGCACACAGGATACAAATTTCGCGAAGTTGGGGGTTGCACATCGCGTAATAATTTTTACTTCCCGTATCATATAAGCAAGACATTATAGTATGACGTATATATTTCTCTACACTTTTCACGTATAGATACCAAACAGAAATTATAACAAATAAATCCTCTATACTTCTTTAGTGCTAAGCTTGAGGCTGATAACAATATATTCCAGCGTTCGCATCCCCCGGAGAAGATAGTGGAGGTACCCTGTTGTGTAGCTTTGCGCTCAACAGAACCTTCAAACAGACCTGCATACATATTCATGCCTTTATTATAATAAGATGTAAATATTTTCCAAAAGCATAATAATAATCAACTCAAGAAGAACACCACCTACCGGGTTTCTGGAATTGGTACAATATTTTTTCTTCAAAAATTCCTTCTAAGTTTCAAAGAAGGAAAAAGAACTAGCGCTCGGAATCTGATGTCTTAAGAACCACGTGTAGTTTTGTGCAATATTTTAGTTTTGTTTTAGTAGAACTAATATAAAGTTTCCAAACTTTCGTTTTTCGTTCTTTATTCCCATACGTATCAACGGTAGTTTCTGTTGTTGTTAGCACAGTTTGGTAAACAAACAACAATACGTAATGTATTAAATCTCCGTTGTTTTTTTTACACTTAGCAATTACGTGGTCTGTAATACAGAAATATACTGATACTGTAGCTATTCGCTAGGTAACTTCAATTGTTAAGTCCAGCCGATTTGAAGAACCATTCACGTAGTCTTTGTACCATTGAGATAACCTAACTACTTATTGTTCGTCTGAACACGCATTGCAATGATCGTCACCTGGTAACGAGACTTACTGAAAGACATGATGAAAAGTTTGAAAGAATTGTCTTCGTTGAATAAATACGTACCTTCGTAGACTGTTGTATGGTTGGTTATCTCCCATTGGAGCAGTTCCTTCACCACCTAAGTAACGTGAGTGAGCTGTGAGAAAGCAGAATGCTTCCAAAATAACTCAGACTGGTTTCCTTATAGTCGTGCGTTTTCGAAGAGTTCGATTTTGTTGAAAGCCAGCGAGCACTCTTCTTGTTTCTTAGAACAAGGAATATTGGATAAACGTTTAGAAAAAAACAAACCAAAAACATTGAAATGTAAAACAGAATACAATACTGACAAAATAAAAAATATTTAGGCTTAAGTGTCTCCTCACAAAAAAAAACAACAACACACAAAACACGATACGAAAAACGATGTCTTTTGTTTCAGAGGTACTTTTCAAGAATATCATGTGCTATATATAATGTCTGGAGGAACCATGGGGAGCAAGGCTCCTCCAAAAACCCATTTCTTCTTTTCTCCCCAGGTGGCATTAGTGTTATCGCCACCCCCATCCACAGTGGCATAACGGTACATCTGCTGACTTACAACGCTAGAAACCGAGTTTCGATATTCATGATGGGCAGACAACAGATTGCCCATTGTGTATCTTCGTACTTAAGAACAAACTGTTAATTCTAATTGAAACTTTAAACTACGATATTCGGTTTTTGAAAATTTCTGTCTCTGTCGTGTCCGAAAGTTTATATTTCGTGTTCTGAAAGAAATAAGGAAAGACACGAGCTTGAAACCAGGAAGTGAAAACGTTTGTAAGTTTCTTTCGTATTTCGTGTTATTATTGCTCTGATTATGTTCACAACATATGTTCCATGAGGTTCGTCAACTGAGGAACACGGTATTTCTATGGCGAAGGAAATGTTCTTGTACTTCGGTATTCCAAGGGGATACATTGAGTCTACAAGAGTTTTAACAAAAAGTGTGATCACTGAGAACGAAACGTCGTACATCTCGGTATTCCAAGTGGATACACTGAGTCTACAAGTGATTTATCAAACGGTATGATCACTGAGAACGAAACGTCATAATCTCGGTATTCCAAGTGGATACACTGAGTCTACAAGTGATTTATCAAACGGTATGATCACTGAGAACGAAACGTCGTACATCTCGGTATTTCAAGTGGATACACTGAGTCTACAAGTGATTTATCAAACGGTATGATCACTAAGAACGAAACGTCGTACATCTCGGTATTCCAAGTGGATACACTGAGTCTACAAGTGATTTATCAAACGGTATGATCACTGAGAACGAAACGTCGTAGATCTCGGTATTTCAAGTGGATACACTGAGTCTACAAGTGATTTATCAAACGGTATGATCACTGAGAACGAAACGTCGTACACCTTGGTATAAGAAAGTTACTGAAGGCGTTAAACGAACGACTCACTTCTTTAGAACAAAAAAACGTTGTTTTTTTTTAAATGTTACTGATATTCTATTGTATCAAAGAATAACATATAGTGGGAGGCTTCATACTGAGAATTTTCACTTGAATATCACTGTGTGTGACATGTATCTAAACAGCCGGAGCGCAAATATAGCAGTTCTTAATCTCTAACTGAAAGTAACAAATCAGCACATCTCTCTGATCCAGGATCTTTGTCAAGCTCTGGAGCAGAATAACGGGATGTTTAGTCAGTTTACCAATGAGGCCAGAGATGGAAGTATAGAGCGTATTAATTGGCATCAATAAACGTTTCGATCCACAGTGTGAATCTTGTCTGGCCTGTTGTGAAAGGTCGATCCACAGTGTGAATCTTGTCTGGCCTGTTGTGAAAGGTACAGAAGTTAAAGGAAGCGAACTGTAGTATTACTCAGAACTAAAAGTAAAACATGGATAGCATATCATAGAATTGAAAGTAAGGTACTGGTAGTATATCATATAATTAAAAGTAAGGTACTGGTAGTATAACATATAATTAAAAGTAAGGTACTGGTAGTATATCATATAATTAAAAGTAAGGTACTGGTAGTATAACATATAATTAAAAGTAAGGTACTGGTAGTATATCATATAATTAAAAGTAAGGTACTGGTAGTATAACATATAATTAAAAGTAAGGCACTGGTAGTATATCACATAATTAAAATAAGCGCAAGGCACTGGTAGTATAACATATAATAACTGCGCAAGGCACCTGGTAGTATAACATATAATTAAAAGCAAGGCACTGGTAGCATAATCATATAATTAAAGCAAGGCACTGGTAGCATAACATATAATTAAAAGTAAGGCACTGGTAGTGTATCACATAATCAAAGCAAGGCACCGGTAGTATATCATATAATTGCGCAAGGCACTGGTAGCATAACATATAATTAAAAGTAAGGCACCGGTAGTACATCATATAATTAAAAGCAAGGCACTGGTAGTATAACATATAATTAAAAGCAAGGCACCGGTAGTATAACATATAATTAAAAGTAAGGCACTGGTAGTATAATCATAATAATTGCGTAAGGCACTGGTAGTATATCATATAATTAAAAGCAAGGCACCGGTAGTGTAATCATATAATTAAAAGCAAGGCACCGGTAGTGTAATCACATAATTAAAAGCAAGGTAGTGGTAGTATATAATCACATAAAAGCAAGGCACTGGTAGCATAATCACATAATTAAAGCAAGGCACCGGTAGTGCATCATATAATTAAAAGTAAGGCAACTGGTTGTATAATCATATAAAAAAGCGCAAGGCAACTGGTAGTGTAATCATATAATAAAAGCAAGGCACTGGTAGTGTAATCACATAATAAAAGCAAGGCACTGGTAGTGTAATCATATAATTAAAAGCAAGGCACCGGTAGTGTAATCACATAATCAAAAGCAAGGCAGTGGTAGTATAATCATATAATAAAAAGCAAGGTAGTGGTAGTATAATCATATAATAAAGTGCCAAGGCACCGGTAGTATAATCATATAATTAAAAGCAAGGCACTGGTAGTGTAATCACATAATCAGCGCAAGGCAACTGGTAGTGTAATCATATAATTCAGCGCGCAAGGCACTGGTAGTGTAATCACATAATTAAAAGCAAGGCACTGGTAGTGTAATCACATAATTAAAGCGCAAGGTAGTGGTAGTATAATCACATAATCAAAAGCAAGGCACCGGTAGTATATCACATAATTAAAAGCAAGGCACCGGTAGTGTAATCACATAATTAAAGTAAGGCACTGGTAGTGTAATCATATAACTAAAAGCAAGGCAGTGGTAGCATAATCATATAACTGCGCAAGGCACTGGTAGTATATAATCACATAAAAAGCGCAAGGCACCGGTAGTATAATCATATAATAAAAGCAAGGCAGTGGTAGTGTAATCACAGAACTGAAAGCAAGGCAGTGGTAGTATTAATCACATAACAAAAGCAAGGCACTGGTAGCATATCACATAATCAGCGCAAGGCACTGGTAGTGTATCACATAATTAAGCAAGGCACCGGTAGTATAATCATATAATCAAAGCAAGGCACCGGTAGCATAATCATATAATCAGCGCAAGGTAGTGGTAGTATAATCACATAATCAAAAGCAAGGCAGTGGTAGTGTATCACATAACTAAAAGTAAGGTAGTGGTAGTATAATCATATAACTAAAAGCAAGGCACTGGTAGTATAATCATATAATCAGCGCAAGGCACCTGGCAGTATAATCACATAATTAAAAGCAAGGCACTGGTAGTGTAATCATATAACCAAAAGCAAGGCAGTGGCAGTATATCACATAATAAAAGCGCAAGGCAGTGGTAGTGTAATCACATAATTAAAAGTAAAGCAGTGGCAGTATATCATAACTAAAGAAAGTAAGGCAGTGGTAGTATAATCACATAATCAGCGCAAGGCAGCGGCAGTATAATCATATAACCAGCGCAAGGCAGTGGCAGTGTATCACAGAACTGAGCAAGGCAGTGGCAGTGTAATCACAGAACTGCGCGCAAGGCAGTGGTAGTGCATCACAGAACTGAAAGCAAGGTAGTGGTAGTGTAATCATATAACAAAAGCAAGGCACTGGTAGCATAATCACATAATTAAAAGTGCAAGGCACCGGTAGCATCATATCATTAAAGTGGCAAGGCACTGGTAGTGTAATCATATAATAAGCGCAAGGCACTGGTAGTATAATCACATAATCAGCGCAAGGCACTGGTAGTGTAATCACATAATTAAAAGCAAGGCAGTGGCAGTATATCATATAATAAAAGTAAAGGCAGTGGTAGTGTAATCACAGAACTGAGCAAGGCAGCGGCAGTGCAATCACATAATTAAAAGCAAGGCAGTGGTAGTGTAATCACATAACAGCGCAAGGCAGTGGCAGTGCATCACAGAACTGCGCAAGGCACCGGCAGTATAATCACATAACTGGGGCGCAAGGCAGTGGTAGTGCAATCACAGAACTGAGAGAGCAGCTGCAGTGGTAGTGTAATCACAGAACTAAAGTAAGGCACCGGTAGTAATCATATAATTAAAAGTAAGGCACTGGTAGTATAATCATATAATTAAAAGTAAGGTACTGGTAGTATAACATATAATTAAAAGTAAGGTACTGGTAGTATAACATATAATTAAAAGTAAGGTAGTGGTAGTGTATCATATAATTAAAAGTAAGGTACTGGTAGTATATCATATAATTAAAAGTAAGGTAGTGGTAGTATAACATATAATTAAAAGTAAGGTAGTGGTAGTGTATCATATAATTAAAAGTAAGGTACTGGTAGTATAACATATAACTGAAAGTAAGGTACTGGTAGTATAATCATATAATTAAAAAGCAAGGCACTGGTAGTATAACATATAACTGAAAGCAAGGTAGTGGTAGTATAATCATATAATTAAAAGTAAGGCAGTGGTAGTGTAATCACAGAACTGAAAGTAAGGTAGTGGTAGTATATCATATAATTAAAAGTAAGGTAGTGGTAGTGTATCATAGAATTGAAAGTAAGGTAGTGGTAGTGTATCATATAATTAAAAGTAAGGTAGTGGTAGTGTATCATAGAATTGAAAGTAAGGTAGTGGTAGTGTATCATAGAATTGAAAGTAAGGTAGTGGTAGTGTATCATAGAATTAAAAGTAAGGTACTGGTAGTATATTATATAATTAAAAGTAAGGTACTGGTAGTATAACATATAATTGAAAATAAGTTATTGTCAATATATCATAGAATTGAAAGTAAGGTAGTGGTAGTATATCATAGAATTGCAAACAAAATACAGACAGTATTTCATAGACTTGAATAAAAGGTTGAACAAAGTTACATATAACCAATAAATATTGATTATCGTGCAACTCATCCTCTCTCGATATTTCTGATTATCGCCAACTGAGGTTCATTCTAATGTCTTTAGTCACGACTGTTTGAGTAAGCAGGAAATCTAATTAATGTTTCGATCTTAATCGTATTATAATTATAAAACTAATCAACTCCAGTTACTTTTATTGTATGTCTACAGACTAACAACACTAGAATCCTGGTTTTGATACCCGTGGTGAGCAGAGCACAGATAGCCCATTGTGTAGCTTTGTGCTTATTTACAAATAACAACTTTTGTTGGGATAAAAATTCGAGCATTTTCTTCAGCGCATGTAGTCAGAAGGTTTTATATATATCAAGTTTTCTTTAGTACAAATAAGTTTCTGAAGTTGTTTCTTTGAAATTCATATTTAAAAAGACGTTTTAAAGTATATGTGCCAGAAGATGTTTCTTTAGAACCTATGTTTCAAAAGGCATTCTTTGTAACGCATAAGTTTTGTAAGGGGTTTCTTTGGAATATATAATTTCAGAAGACTTTGAAATATGTAGGTTTCAAAAGACGTTTTCTTATGCACGCAACGTTTTCGAAAGTGTATCTTTAGAATAAACAGAAACACAAACATTAAACTCATTATTGCTTATATTTAATATTTAAACAAATCTAGTAACTAGTCCTAATGAGCATCGCAGATACTCCATTTTGTCACTAAGCTCTCGGCCTATAATTCTAAAAAAAACAAAAACAGGTTTCGATCTCTTTAGCGCCTGCAGTACAAATAACCAGTTGTGTAGTTTCGAGCTGAACAACAAATAAAGAAGCTCGAGACGTTTCTACAAATGAATTATAGTTTGTTGGTCAGCGCAGTATCAAACCCATTTAACTGACAACTACTAAATATTTGATGTGTCCTTTAAGTCTCAATAATGGCTGTTGTATTCTGTTTATGTGGTAGAGAAAATAGAGTCAATATTTCCCTCCATTTGCATTAAATTCAAATACAGTCGGATTTTGACTACATATTTATTTACACACTAATTTGGAAGTGTACAGTTTTGTTGATCTATATAGCCATCAAAGCAATTAACCAACCGAGTTCGCCAGTTGTAATGAAGGCTGTATTTGTATTGTGCGAGTCTTCTGGTGAGAAATTGAACATACTTAGAAAACATATTAAAACACTGTAGTCACTGTTCATTGTTGCAACACGGTTCATGGCAAAATAAATTTCGTTTGTATTATCCCATATTTTTTTACGTTTATTTATTTGCATGCGTGGTTCTTTGGAGAAGACAGATGTCACTTTTAAACCATTTGAATTTCTGAGAGAGGTACAGACTGAGTTTTTTACACTTTTTATTTTTATGCATTCCTGGAAGCTGTGATGTCGAAGTCGAAAACTACAGAATTGTGGCCTTTTCCATTACAAATCTTAGATTATTTACAGCTACCTCAATTTCTTTTTAAAAAAAGTTTAGAATTAATTATTTTGTTTTTTTGAATTTCGCGCAAAGCAACACGAGGGCTGTCTGTACTAACCATCCCTAATTTAGCAGTGTAAGACTAGAGGGAAGGCAGCTAGTCATCACCACCTTGTGTCAACTCTTGGGCCCCTCTTTTACCAACGAATGGTGGGATTGACCATCACATTATAATGCCTCCACGGCTGAAAGGGCGACCGGAATTCGAACCCGGGATCCTCGGATTACGGGTCGAACGTCTTAACCCACCTGGCCGTGCCGGGTCCTTGGAATTAAGCACAAAGTTACACAAGGGGCTGTTTGTGCTATGCTCACCACGGATATTGAAACCCGGTTTTTAGCGGTGCGAGTCCGCAGACATATTGCTGTGCCACCGGAAGGGGAGGAGCAAATAAATAAATAAAACAAATAAATACTGCTTCTTGACTTCAAATAAATGATTTTAATTTTTCCTAAATCGAAGTTACTCCGCTCCAAAAAAGAATCAAAGAAAAAACGAAGTACAGTCTATTTTCTATTTGTATTTTTTGCTGTAGCAAAGCCACATTGTGCTATCTGCTGAGTCCACCGAAGGGGATCGAACCCCTGATTTTAGCGTTATAAATCCGTAAACTTACCGCTGTACTAACGGAGGACGTGTTTCCATTTGTAAAATATTTTTCAAGAAACCAATAGTTATTGCCGTTTTTGTTCTGTATTAACTGCGTGAACCCGGTTTCACCTTCATGTTCTGTTTGAAATTATGATAGCTTAGTGTTACCTACTGTTTCTGTCATAATCATCTCCACTGTATACACGTAGTGACAAGCGTCATAGTGAAAGACACACTCGTGGAAGATGTTCATTTTCCTTCTCAATCACCATGCGATTTTTCATTTCCGTAAGCAAAATAAAAACACCAAAAACAAACAAACAAAAACGACCACTTCAAAGATTTTCAGTTCTTGGATGAGCTTTGACTTAAAACCTGGTGTGCCGCAGGAGCGTGCTTTTAATATCCTTGTACTTTAATAAGAACTCTCTTTATTGAAACTGTGAGGAAGTTACCTAACCATCAAGATGTGTTGAAATTTGAAAGAACAGACAGAACTAATAAAAACAGATTGGCAGAAAGAGACACAGATTTAAAAATATCGGTAAATAGACAGAGAGGACAAGTAGACACGGAGGTAACAATTTATAGATCGCGAGAAAAACAGACAGATGGATAAATAGACACGTCAATAGTGATTGATAGATAGTGAGAGAAACAGAAAAAGAAATGAATAGCTAGATATACAGGCAGACGGACAGATAGATCAATAGGTAGGCAAGAAAAGAAACAGACAAAAATACAGATGGATAGACAGACAAAGAGTAAAAATAAGAGACAGAAAGAGAAATAGACATGAAAGTACATAAACGGATAGATAGAAAAACAATCAAACAGGTAAATAGATCAACAGACGGTAAAAACAAAATGCAGATAGAGAAACAGACAGACAAAAAAGCAAAGATGGATATAAAGATAAACAGACATAGAGAGATAGAAGAACGTTTATATTACCCAGGAATGTACTAGAACTCTCAGAATATTTGAAGGTGATGGGAGAGAGACAGGCTAAACTAACCGTATATCTTTATGACTTAAACTTACAGTTAAAATTATATGTATATATATAAAGCACATCGTAACAAAGTGTGATTTGTACCGGTCACTTGTCCTGGCGAACTGTATCCTGGAACACATGCTAGTTGGGAAGCAAGTTGTTAATTTGCTACGTAATGCGTATTTCCTATCCAACGAATCTCAAATTATTTTCCTAACGTTTTTGTGCACACACTTACAGTAATAATGTTGTAGCGCGTTATCTAAATTACAAACTGCTGGAAACGGCTACACGTCATGTATATATGAAGTTATTTAACAGTTTAAAACGTTAAGTGTGTTTTAAACGTAATGTGGTACCAAACACACGTACGTCCACAGTGCTGTTTCTACTAAGTTAAACCATAAAATAATTTACCTAAGCTCTAATGTCTAGAATGTCGACAGTCTTTTGATATTTAATGTTGTAAAACGATTCTTATCACACTTTGTCTGTGGAAGCAGTTCTTCTTAAACGGTAAGATATTATTTAATTATTTATTGTAATATTCTCTTCGCCTGTGTTGGCGGTTGCTTATAAAACTTAAGGGATTTTCCCGCTCTTCACGCCTATTTCTATGTAAGTTTGTAAACCTTTAAAGTTTTCCTTTCCTTTTTCACCTTCTTGTTTGTGTACGTTCGTCTGTCGTTTTGTTTTTTTGTTATTAGTTTGTTCGTCTATTTTAGTAATTGTTTATAAACGTCAAAAATTCTGAATTTGTACATTATCAGTTTGTTCGTCTGTCTTAGCAATTTTTTTATAAACATTGAAAAGTCTGTGGTTTAAGTTCTCGGTGACTTTAATCTAGACAGAGTTACGATATGTATTAAAACTTTCTTGTGGACAATCACTCCTCGTGGACACTAATCTAGACAGAGTTACGATATGTATTAAAACTTTCTTGTGGACAATTACTTCTCGTGGACACTAATCTAGACAGAGTTACGATATGTATTAAAACTTTCTTGTGGACAATCACTCCTCGTGGACACTAATCTAGACAGAGTTACGATATGTATTAAAACTTTCTTGTGGACAATCACTCCTCGTGGACACTAATCTAGACAGAGTTACGATATGTATTAAAACTTTCTTGTGGACAATCACTCCTCGTGGACACTAATCTAGACAGAGTTACGATATGTATTAAAACCTTCTTGTGGACAATCACTCCTCGTGGACACTAATCTAGACAGAGTTACGACATGTATTAAAACCTTCTTGTGGACAATCACTCCTCGTGGACACTAATCTAGACAGAGTTACGATATGTGTTAAAACTTTCTTGTGGACAATCACTTCTCGTGGACACTAATCTAGACAGAGTTACGATATGTATTAAAACTTTCTTGTGGACAATCACTCCTTGTGGACACTAATCTAGACAGAGTTACGATATGTATTAAAACTTTCTTGTGGACAATCACTCCTCGTGGACACTAATCTAAACAGAGTTACGATATGTATTAAAACCTTCTTGTGGACAATCACCTCGTGGACACTAATCTAGACAGAGTTACGATATGTATTAAAACTTTCTTGTGGACAATCACTCGTCGTGGACACTAATCTAGACAGAGTTACGATATGTATTAAAACTTTCTTGTGGACAATCACTCCTCGTGGACACTAATCTAAACAGAGTTACGATATGTATTAAAACCTTCTTGTGGACAATCACTCCTCGTGGACACTAATCTAGACAGAGTTACGATATGTATTAAAACTTTCTTGTGGACAATCACTCGTCGTGCACACTAATCTAGACAGAGTTACGATATGTATTAAAACTTTCTTGTGGACAATCACTTCTCGTGGACACTAATCTAGACAGAGTTACGACATGTATTAAAACCTTCTTGTGGACAATCACTCCTCGTGGACACTAATCTAGACAGAGTTACGATATGTGTTAAAACTTTCTTGTGGACAATCACTTCTCGTGGACACTAATCTAGACAGAGTTACGATATGTATTAAAACTTTCTTGTGGACAATCACTCCTTGTGGACACTAATCTAGACAGAGTTACGATATGTATTAAAACTTTCTTGTGGACAATCACTCCTCGTGGACACTAATCTAAACAGAGTTACGATATGTATTAAAACCTTCTTGTGGACAATCACTCCTCGTGGACACTAATCTAGACAGAGTTACGATATGTATTAAAACTTTCTTGTGGACAATCACTCGTCGTGCACACTAATCTAGACAGAGTTACGATATGTATTAAAACTTTCTTGTGGACAATCACTCTCGTGGACACTAATCTAGACAGAGTTACGATATGTATTAAAACCTTCTTGTGGACAATCACTCCTCGTGGACACTAATCTAGACAGAGTTACGATATGTATTAAAACTTTCTTGTGGACAATCACTTCTCGTGGACACTAATCTAGACAGAGTTACGATATGCATTAAAACTTTCTTGTGGACAATCACTCCTCGTGGACACTAATCATAACTGTTTTTTTTCAATCTGTACAACAAGATGCTCATAGTTTAACTGCTTGTTAGCGGCTTTTGTTAGTGATGCGTATAAAAATCTGAACTGTCGGGAAGTAAGGGATTCGAACTGCGCTTGAAGCTTGTGCTTTCATGACGTAGTTAGATGTATGTTCTGATAAATTAGTGAGCACGTGGTCATTGATGACGTAGCGAGATGAATGTTCTAATTAACTACTGAGCACGTGGTCTTTGATAACGTAGCTAGATGAATGTACTGATAAACTCCTGAACACGTGTTCTTTGATGACGTAGCTAGATGGATGTACTGATAAACTACTGAGCACGTGGTCTTTATTGACGTGCCAGATAAATGTACTGATAAATTACTGAACACGTGGTTTAAGAAAATTTTTCTGTGACCTTTACCAAAATGTAATATACATTCCTGTATATTCTAGATTTGAAACTTTTCCAGTCGTTCAACTCGACTATCCTCGTTCACGAGCGTTACTGTACCAGTACTTCAGAAGTATTGATTCCTGTTAAAAGCTCTCCTTATGAACCTATGCATTCACATGATGTGTGCCCGCATGCGATAAAGTTATTTTTACTTCACTTATGCTACTCGTTAGTTAACGACATCTGTCATGGTCACAAAATCCATTTTTCATAATTTCTTACTCAAAAGCTCCAAGCTATAGGTAGATAAAGCACATGGTATAGTGAGACAAATATAGCATATAAAACTCCAAGCTATAGGTAGATAAAGCACATGGTTTAGTGAGACAAACAAAGCATATAAACCTCCAAGCTATAGGTAGATAAAGCACATGGTAGTGTGAGGCAAATATAGCATATAAAACTCCAAGCTACAGATAGATAAAGCACATGGTATAGTGAGACAAACAAAGCATATAAAGCTTCAAGCTGTAGGTAGATAAAGCACATGGTATAGTGAGACAAACATAGCATATAAAGCTCCAAGCTGTAGGTAGATAAAGCACATGGTATAGTGAGACAAACAAAGCATATAAAGCTTCAAGCTATAGATAGATAAAGCACATGGTATAGTGAGACAAACAAAGCATATAAAGCTTCAAGCTGTAGGTAGATAAAGCACATGGTATAGTGAGACAAACAAAGCATATAAAGCTTCCTATAGATAGATAAAGCACATGGTAGGTGAGACAAACAAAGCATATAAAAGCTTCAAGCTATAGATAGATAAAGCACATGGTATAGTGAGACAAACAAAGCATATAAAGCTTCAAGCTATAGGTAGATAAAGCACATGGTATAGTGAGACAAACAAAGCATATAAAGCTTCAAGCTATAGATAGATAAAGCACATGGTATAGTGAGACAAACAAAGCATATAAAGCTCCAAGCTATAGGTAGATAAAGCACATGGTATAGTGAGACAAACAAAGCATATAAAGCTCCAAGCTATAGGTAGATAAAGCACATGGTATAGTGAGACTAACAAAGCATATAAAGCTTCAAGCTATAGGTAGATAAAGCACATGGTATAGTGAGAGAAACATAACATATTCTATACCTATTACAATAATTATTAACATCCGGAACCATTTCTCAAAACACTAGCTGACAACTTCACAGTATGTTGAAGAAGCAAGCAGTATCGATTGATATGTTAAAAAGGTTGTTTGTTTTTTATAACTTCGGTGATATAACAGTATAAATCAGAAGTTTTGTAACGTTAGGTTTTAGCCAAAAGCAAAAACAGAATTTACAAAACATAGTTTCAACTTAGCCTTACTTTACATTTATCCATCAAATATCCTACATGTATCCTACAAATAGGGCTACTATTACTAACAATATATAACCAGTTTTCCAAAGAAATTTATATGCAAAAACGGCTCGTTTGGGTTGAGAAAATATTTTCTATGTAAAATATTTTATTTTTATTTTATTTTTTTTTTACATAGAAAATATTTTCTCAACCCAAACGAGCCGTTTTTGCATATAAATTTCTCAACAAGTGGGTTTCTCGACATCACTGATTATTATTTCATCACAGTTTTCCAAAGGTTTTAAATGGTGAACGAATATCAATCTATATAAACATAACAGCACCACCTTTTGTATGTCCATGCAACTACTTATCTATATAAATATAATAGTACTGTCTGTTGTATGTCTGTGTAACTACTTATCTCTATAAATATAATAGTACTGTCTGTTGTATGTCTGTGTAACTACTTATCTATATAAATATATGTCTGTGTAACTACTTATCTATATAAATATAGTACTGTCTGTGTTGTATGTCCATGTCCATGTAACTACTTATCAATATAAATATAATAGTACTGTCCGTTGTATGTTCATATAACTACTTATCTATATAAATATAGTAGTACTGTCTGTTGTATGTCCATGTAACTACTTATCAATATAAATATAATAGTACTGTCTGTTGTATGTCTATGTAACTACTTATCTATATAAATATAATAGTACTGTCTGTTGTATGTCCATGTAACTACTTATCAATATAAATATAATAGTACTGTCTGTTGTATGTCTGTGTAACTACTTATCTCTATAAATATAATAGTACTGTCTGTTGTATGTCTGTGTAACTACTTATCTATATAAATATAATAGTACTGTCTGTTGTATGTTCATATAACTACTTATCTATATAATAGTACTGTCTGTTGTATGTCCATGTAACTACTTATCAATATAAATATAATAGTACTGTCTGTTGTATGTCTATGTAACTACTTATCTATATAAATATAATAGTACTGTCAGTTGTATGTCTGTGTAACTACTTATCTATATAAATATAATAGTACTGTCTGTTGTATGTCTGTGTAACTACTTATCTATATAAATATAATAGTACTGTCTGTTGTATGTCCATGTAACTACTTATCTATATAAATATAATAGTACTGTCTGTTGTATGTCTATGTAACTACTTATCTATATAAATATAATAGTATTGTCTGTTGTATGTCCATGTAACTACTTATCTATATAAATATAATAGTACTGTCTGTTGTATGTCCATTTAACTACTTATCTATATAAATATAATAGTACTGTCTGTTGTATGTCCATGTAACTACTTATCAATATAAATATAATAGTACTGTCTGTTGTATGTTCATATAACTACTTATCTATATAAATATAATAGTACTGTCAGTTGTATGTCTGTGTAACTACTTACCTATATAAATATAATACTACTGTCTGTTGTATGTCTGTGTAACTACTTATCTATATAAAAATAGTAGTAATGTCTGTTGTATGTCTGTGTAACTACTTATCTATATAAATAAAATAGCACTGCTCGTTGTATGTCCCTGTAATTACTTCGCTGGGTGCGGATGAACCTTCACGAAAGTTGATAAGGAAGCTCATTGGGTCAAAGGAGAGACATATACAAATTTTCCGTTTTGAATTTTGCGTTTTGTGGTAGTTTTTATGGGTGTTTTTGCGTGTTTCTTTGTTTATAATTACAATAAGAGAAGCAACTTTTTATGTCCTAGGACAGTCTTTCATTAGTTGTGAATTTTCATAACTACCGTATAGGAAACGGATAATCCAGTTAATTAATAAATATTATGTTAGTATTTTAACACACATATTATCTATTTGGAAAATATTAAGGAAAATAAACATTTATTACTTCCAAATATATTTTATCCTTTGTACAGCCGAAAGAGTTGAAAAATTGTGTTCGAATGTCCACATTATATTTTCCTTCCCGAGAATACAATGAAAAGGTTTAAGAATCCTATTTAAGCCTCTTTCAGAGGGCAGATGGACTTTTTTTCACAATAAAATTTCATTTTTCTTTGTAGTTTTTACTTAACATTTGGTGATAAAAGAATTATTTCTAGACCGGTAACATATGTGATGAGTAGTTAATATTGGAAGTACAGACGAATTCTTTTTATTTAATTTCTATAATTTTCATTTATGATTCAACAGCTGTTTCCCTTTATTTTTACTGCCTTTTGTATTAGTAAGGAAGGTAACAACACCTCATAACAAGGACGTGCCTTAGCTTCCATCTACCACAATGATCGACCACTAATTTTCTACCTACGAATTATTTCTATAGAACTTCTAAATGTGGACTTGCTCTGAGTTCGGTATGTTTGTTGTTGTTTTAAGAAGTACACAGAATTCCTCGTGCTAGGTGTTCGAATTCTACTTTCCTGGTTGCGAGTTTGTTAATCGATACAGTTGATGATTCATGTTTGCCATTGAGTAAGGTATATAATTGATGTAGTGGCATATGCAAGGAGAGAGTGTAATACTGAATATGAATTATGATTATATCGTCCAATGAATTTTTCTCTTTGGTCTCTGTAATTACAATAACTTATAGTGTGCTTGGTCATCAATAATCCACGAACTGATGGCGTGAGTCATCAAGTGGTATTCTCAGCTTTCTAAGATGCTGGTGATTTGGATTAGACTCAAAATTGGGCGGCTGTTTTTAAATAAAATTATCATTCAAACTTATGCATATGAATTTAAAGTGCCATTTACTAGAGCTCTATTATAAAAAGAAAGTCAAACGTCTATACGTCTTTACAAAAAAATATGGATGTGGGCCTAGCGTGGCTACGTTCTCGTTACAAAGACATGCGTAGATAGGACTTATAGCTTGGTCCGCGTTGTTCTTGTTTGAAAGAACATTAACAAATTCTCAGTTTTTTTGTGTTGAAAATCCTAAATTAGATTTAGTGTTAAGCTTCTCTTTGTAAGAATAAAACGTGATTAGTAAATAGAAATATGTTTAAGAAACACCAAAAAGCCTCCCTTGTAGCCGTCCAAAAATAATAACCCGGTCATCCGCTTTCTGTTACAAAGTACTGAAGTCTTTAGAATTTTATTGTCACATGCATGACCCTAGTGACTCATTTTTAAGTTCACAGAATTAGGTGCTAGATTCATGTTTCGATACCTGTGATGAACAGAGCATAGAAAGCCCATTTGCGTTTAACAACAACCAAGTCAAGGTCAAACATTCAACTGAACTCAACATTTTGTACAAAGAAACGTGTATGAATTTATTATCACTGTTCACCTAAAGTTTTGTTTCTATACGCTGGAAATTTCTGACATCACATTTTTAACTCGCATGCTGTATTAGGTGCCATATAAGTTTAAATTATAATATGAATTTTATGATGCTCAAATATTTTGCTTAATTAAGTATTCATTTAAGTGATTGTAGAAATATAAACGTTTCTGGGATAAAGGTGTGATGTGAAACGGAAAAATAAACTGCTAGTATTTTGTATATTATACATTAGTTTTTTGTACAAGTTATTAGATTCGATTTCTGAAACACTAACATTTGGGGTTTAGTTCCTCTGATTGGGACAACATAAAATCTGAATAATTTGGAATATTAAAGTAAAAGTATTTTATTTGGTAAAATATAGAAGTTCCGTAAAATTTTATCAAACACGGTAAAGCAACAGTTATTGTTATTTATGTACGTTTCTGAACAACTCATTATGTTGTATCAAAAGACCATTGGATAATTTTAACAATATTAAAGGTATTAAGTTTTAAAGAAATGAAGGATAGATTTAATACTTTAAACCGAGTTTACTACTGGTCTCCTTTTCTGTTTTAAATTAGGGTTTGCTTCCTTGTTTTATTGTTAAGTTCAAAGCTACGCAATGGGCTATATGTGTTCTGTCTACCACGGGTGTCGTAACCTGCTTTTTAGCATTATTCACCTTTGGATGTACCGCTGAGCCACTGGAGGGCTTAACTGAAGAAGATCTGCTAAAGACGGTACAAACATCTTAATAGTTCTGGTGTTCAGGGTTTGGCATAATCTGCTGGTTGAGGCGCTCAACTTGAAATCTCCGGATCGCGCGTTCGAATCCTGGCGACGAACATACCTACTCTTTCAACCGCAGTGTAAGACTAGTGGGAAGGCAGCTAGTGGTCGCTACCAACCGCCGATTCTTGGGCTACTCTTTTACAAACGAATAGTGAGATTGACTGTAACATTATAACGTCCCTACGGCTGAAAGAGCGAGCTTATTTGGTGTGATGGGGATTCGAACTCATGACGCTCAGATTACGAGTCGAGCGCCCTAACCACCTGGCCCTACTGGGCCTTCGTTGGTAAAGAATAGCCCAAGAGTTTGTGGTGGGTGCTGCCTGTTGGTTACTTACCTTCTCTTTGGTCGACAGATAACCTTAATAGCGTTTCCATAAAACAGAACAAGCATGCTCTTACCAGGATAAACCTGTAATAACGCTATAATTATTTTTATACAGTTACGTATGTTATAGTAGGAGAATTATTTCTTCTGTGAATCTTTGAAATGCTAGAATTATTATTTGACAATTTTGATGGTCGACAAATGTAAATAAAAAATCTGGCGATAAAGATCACCATTTAATGAAAGGGTTAAACTGATAGATTCGTACGATAAAATTTTTTCATCAGTGTTAAAAGGTCATTAAAATGACGGGTCTCGCTTGACAAAAAAAAGTCACCTTTATAAGCATCGCAAGGCAAAACCATTTATTTGTGGGTGGGTATGGGTGACTAGCTGCCTTCCCTCTAGTCTTACACTGCTAAATTAGGGACGGCTAAAGCAGATGATACTCGGGTAGCAACCAAAATGATCTCTTTCATGACCATAGCTTTCACATTCCACTTACAGCTTGACATAGCCACGTGGTTAAAGCAGTCAATTCGTAATCTGGGGATGCCGGGTTCGAATCCTTGTCACACGAAACATGCTTTTCATTTTAGTCCTGGGGCCATTATAATGTGACGGTCAATCCCACTATTCGTTGGTAAAAGAGTAGTTCAAGAGTGGATGGTGATGATGGATTCCTTCCCTCTGGTCTTACATTGTTAAGTTACCGGTAATGTTTATTTTCTTATAGCAAAACCTCATTAATCTATCTGCTGTGTCCACGGACGGGACTCGAACTCCTTATTTTAGCGTTGTAAATCCGAAGACTTACCGCTGTCCCAGCGGAGGACTTCAGACTAATAAAATAATGCACAGTAAACGCGTTGCAATGGCATTTCATCGAGCTCACATTTCATACCTAAACCTAGTATTCCGAAAATTGTATAATCTCGAAGTCTTAAGTTCCAGGGAGGTCCAGCTCAATCTATACTTTAACCAATGCTACTAGTTTCGAAGATTTCCACTTCTCATCCGCTAACCAAAGAGAGATAAACTGAACCTATGTCATCACACATTGACACCAACAATACGTTTGAAGTTTACATTCACCAGAAGAAGAAAAATGTGGAAGTTTTTAGACATTCCTTTATAGAGCCACTTGGGTGATTTATCGCGGTATAGACCAAAAAAGGATATTTTTTAATTTCCTGTAATGATAAAGAACTTTTTTGTAACATTATTACTATCTGACCACTAGATGGCAGGTTATTATCTTTAGAGACTAAAAGGTTAAAAACACCTGTCTTGTTATTGTTTGTTCGCAAGAGGTCAGAAGTAGAGGATTAGCCATTTCTTGTAAGATTAAGAGCTCGTCCGTTGTTTTATTATTTGTCCACTAGAGGGCAATCCAATTCCCTTAGAGACGGTGAGTTTACAAGTCTGTTCTGTTAATATTTGTTCACTTGACGGCTAACACAGTGGGCTATCTTATCTGTCTGTGCTCTGCCCACCACGGGTATCGAAACCCGGATTCTAGCGGAGTGAGTCCGCAAACACACCGCTTTGCCTCTTAGGGGCGCCATTATTTTTACTTTATGTCGAACATTTTCGTATTGTTTATATTTCATATGTGTTTGTAAGCTCACAAGCGGCGAGAATGTTTCTTAAAATGAGCAAAAAGTAATGAGTGACACACACGTTGGATACGACATGTTTACTTTTATAGTGACCTAGTGGTCAACTGTCTGAAGGTCTCAGTTCGCGTCCCACTACCTCGGAAACATTCTCACAACCTCTTGTCAAATCGAACTGTCCGGTTACAGGAGTCAAAACGTTGGCGGTGGATATTTTTAACTAATTGCCTTCGATTTAATGTATCAGTTCAAACTTATGGATGGATAATGTAAGAAGTCCCTGTGAAGCTTTATCGCAACTTTCCGAAACAAATAATTTACCTATAATTCAAAACATTTATACCGATGTTTCCCTCTTGTGTAGTGAAAAGTGTATGAGTAATTAGAAAAACGCAAAATATTGTAGTTTGAACTATGTAATAAACTTGAAACACTTGTTTATTTCTGCCTAACTTATAACATTTTCAATAATGTTTGTTGAAACGTTTATCACTTTATAGGGTTAAAGTCAACGACGTTTATCGTCCTTATGATCAGACAAACACAATACGTAAGTTAACGAAATGCGTTGTGCCTTTCCCTTTTCTAACGAGCACTTTATACCATAAATTAACTTAAAATTTATGATGAGGTCGGAGGTCACTCTGGCATCATTGTGCAGAATTTGGGGTTTGGTATGTATGGGTTGGGGATAATGATTTGGTTTGTTTTGAATTTCGCGCAAAGCTGCTTGAGGGCTATCTGCGCTAGCCGTCACTAATTTTGCAGTATAAGACTAGAGGGATGGCAGCTAGTCATCACCACCCACCGCCAACTCATGGGCTACTCTTTTACCAACGAATAGTGGTATTAACCGTTACATTATAACGCTCCCACGGCTGAAAGGGCGAGCATGTTTGATGTGACGGGTATTCAAACCCGCGACGCTCTGATTACAACTTAAGTGCCTTAACCACCTGGCCATGTCGAGCCGGGGGGTTACGGAAAGACCACATATAATGTACTACTTTAAGTGACGTTTGTCGTATCTTAGAACACGTAATACACGCTTTACTCCAAAATTATTTTTCAAAAACTGTCCTACAAGTTATCCTACCAATCAGTAAATGAAATACAGTTTGCTTTTCTTCTGAAGACGGCAGACTTTGTAAAATGCTATTAAAAATATTTACAAAACTTTGTTATGTGGATAAATGTTCATATTTATGAGTGATGAGTTAATGGGACGCGTCGTTGTTATTATATGCATGAGTTTTGTTTCTAAGTTTGTGTTTTTACCTCGCCATCGAAGGTGACGGGGTCATGTTTTTAACACTGCGTGTGCTTTTGTCATTAGGATTTGTCGGAAACGATTGAATGGATTTAGACGAACGGTTTTATATATATATATATATATATGTGGTGGAATTTATTTATTGTAGGTGTCTGTGACTTGTTGGCGATTAATTCGAACATTAAACGGACAGCACACAATCCACTTGTTTTAAAATAATAAATTGAAAAGAAGTCAAACGTTTGTACAAAACTAGTTTACGTTATAGGATATCACAATAATAGTTGAATCTAATATTCTAAATAATTTTCTTTTTTCTCCTGTTATCACAACATAATTAGTAGCCCCCTACTGGCTCAGCGGTATGTCTGTGAACTTACAACGCTAAAAACACTAAAATGAGCACAGATAGCCCATTATGTAGCTTTGTGCTTAACTCAAAACAACAACATAATTAGTAATAAGCTCACTTACTTTACTCCGTGGGTTAGGACAGTTGTATACAGAGCTTTAAATCATTTTATTTCAAGTCAAAAGTCTATACAGGCTAGTTCAGTTACTTTAGAACCCAACTGGGAAGACAAACTATTTTTCTTTACTCCATGTTTTACTGCACAATCTGCGATAGATTCACTTAAGTTACCCGTTGGGTTACCACAGTTGTATCCAGAGCTTTAAATAATTGTCTCTTTTTTGTGAAAGTCTATATAGACGAGCTTATTTAATACATTACTGACGGGTTACGAGCTTACTCGTGTTTCTTTCTCAGAATAACAGTTAAATGGATATAAAATGTAGTACTTTATCTTTTAAATTGCAGCCTTTTCAACTCGTTTTTAATCTACAAAGCGTTGAATCAACAGACAAAATATAGTTCTTCTCTGTGACAAGAGAACGGATTACTGGAAATAGAGAGAAACGAACCCTGTCCATCATATTAAGGTGCAGGCCCGGCATGACCAGATGGTTAGGGCACTCGACTCGTAATCTAAGGATCGCGAGTTCGATTGCCCGTCACACCAAACATGCTTGTCCTTTCAGCCGTGGGAGCGTTATAATGTTACAGTCAATTCCACTATTCGTTGGTAAAAGAGTAGCCCAAGAGTTGGCGGTGCGTTGTGATGACTAGCTGCCTTCTCTCTAGTCGTACGCTGCTAAATTAGGGAGGGCTAGCGCAGATAGCCCTCGTGCAGCTTTGCGCGAAATTTAAAAAAAAACATATGAAGATGCAAGACGAGCCCCACACAATGAATCCCCAGGAAGACTGTCTGGTGAAATGAAGCAGCATCTTCCTGTTTCATCTGCAGAAAAATCCCACCAGAATTGCAAAGTTTGTACTGTCCATAATAAAAGAAGCGAAACTCTACACACATGTGCAAGTTTTGTGCAGTTTCATTCTGTTTAGGAAAATGTTTTACAAGAAATCCCACACTTTAAACATTAACTAGGTGATTTCATGTACCTACTCTGTATGTTTGAAACAAATTATAAAAAACAGAGTTGAGTTAAACAAGTTAAAACAAGATAAAAATTCAATATTTTAATAAATGACACACAAAGACGTTGTTCACGAAACACGAGTAAGCTCGTGACACGTTCGCAATGTCTTAATTGCTTTAGAACAACATTGATAAAACAAATTATTATTCTCTACCTGTGGTGTTACAACATGAACTAGAAAACTTTCACTTTAGAAATTACCTGCTATGGTTTAACTGGCAATCACCTTGTCTACCTTCACTTTCATTAACTTACTTCTTAACTTTTACTAACATACATATGTCCATCTGAGGCCTAGAACTTTTGCAAACTGTGATACGCTATGATGTAGCAGCACTTACTCAGAGCAACGAGAAAAATACGGAAAATTCTAGTTACAAGTTACACAAACAATATACGACTCTCACAGAGTTATGTAACGAAACGTCTTGTAACAACCACCTTCAAACTAATTTTGAACACTCTTATTATGGAAAGTAAATAGTTATTAAACATTAAATCACTAAATAAACTAAATAGTAAATAATAATAACAAATAAATAGTCACTAAACAGTCTTGTATATCCAACATTTAGTTTAAGTTTTGTTTTTTTTAGAATAAACAGTCCTTAAGTATCATGTATAAGAATATAGTTGGCAGAATAAGATGTTTGCTTTTTTTTGCATTTCGCGTAAAGCTACACGAGGGCTATCTGCACTAGCCCTCCCTAATTTAGCAGTGTAAGACTAGAGGGAAGGCAGCTAGTCATCTCCATCACCCACCGCCAATTCTTGGGCTACTATTTTACCAATGAATAGTGGGATTGATCGTCACGGGTTTGAATCCCCGTCACACCAAACATGCTTGCCATTTCAACCGTGGGATTCAAACCTGTGACCCTCGGATTATGAGTCTAGCGCCTTAACCACCTGACCATGCCAGGCTCTTTTACCAAGTGGTACTGAGGAAGTACAGATCAATAGGTGTTTGTACAACCGTGTTTAAAACTTTTTGTGTGTGCGAAAGGATGACGTAATTCATGGGTTGATTAATCGGAATTCTGTGCCTGTCTTAGTTTAGAATAATATAACTATATCCGTGTCAAACACAAAGCCTACCTGAGATTCTTTACTTACAAAATAATATGAAAATTAAAAAAAAAAATTAAACTCATTAATGTAGAACAACTTGTTACACATTTTTTTTACAGCAAATGAAAAAAATTATAAGTTGACAGTTAATTACGTGTGATTTTTCGGTTCTGAATTTTAAGCATATTTCTATCATCGTTTAACGACGTGCTTCAAACGACATGGAAACAGATACATCTGATGTAAACCAACCTGTTGAAATCATTTCACTATCGCAACGTTAAGAGCATGGAACTGTGTTTCAAATTAAGTGTTTTTTTTCTGATGAAACAATGTATAAGGTGTGTAAAATTATAGTAATAAGAATTGAACAATGGTGTGTTTTAATAACCGTCATTAAGCTTGTATTGATAACAATGTGCTCTTATAACAGCCTCTAAGTGTGTCTTTTTGTAGGTATTTAACCGTAAATATGTTCAACGGGCCATCTGTATCGTGCTCACTACAGGAATCGAGCTTCAAATTTAAGTGTTATAAGCCCTTAAGCATTTCGTGACAAAACTGTGGTATGGTAGCAATTGCTAAAAATGCCTTATAACAAATGTATTGTTAGTACAACCGTTACTACTAGAAACAAGACACTTTAGTCACTGTGGTCAGTAAACATGCATTTTAGCAACGATATGTACTTATTACAGTCACTACGTATGTCATACGTGATTTTAGTCACCGTGGTCGCTAAATATGCTCTATATGTATCTAATGGCGAAATTTTTAGGCGATAACCGTAATACAAAATATATATCACATTTCTGTTTCATTAACAGCAGTATTATCTCAGAAATGAACATATGCCGCCACTAGAGTCCACATTATTTTAAAAATAAGACACAACTGTATAAAACACGTGAAACAAAGTAATTAATATATTGGTACTTCCATACAACAAGTGGGGTAAATAGAAAATAAATGATAGAAGAATTATTTTCGACATTGTAAGGTCAAGGTGTCAGTGGAATCGTTTCTGCTGTACGTTAATTAAAACGACAGGAACTGTTTCCTCTGTCCGTTAGATTGGTTACAGCTTCCATACGATGTACGTATGTAAAATGAAATAGTCATCGAATTTAAGATTTGAGACATGCAGGCAGTTTGATTAAGTTGAGAAAATTAGAATTTTCATTCTGGCCAATTCCTTATGCACGTGGGATAAATTGCTGGCCACGATTTTGAACCACTGGCCAACAAAAAAAGGAAGGCACCTGGCAGAACTCGCTGTCACAAGGATTTTCTTCGACTCTTTACGCCAGATGAACACATTAATTATTATTACTTTTGTAACGCACACTGAAAGCTGAAACTGTGAGACGTGTTCAGCAGAAGCACGTTTGAACACTCGACATTCCGATCTGTAGCCCTAGACACTAATCGCTACGTCACACCTCTATGTTATATGTTGAAATGCAAACGATTTATATCAATTAACGCAAGAAAGATGCTTACAAGAAATAGATTGTTTTTAGTACCACGAAATAAACAAAATACATGGTAAATATATATATATACACACATATATACATTTAAACAAAAATTCACTTCCACACGCATGCATCTGTGTGTGTGTGTAAATTTTGACAGTGTGTTTGGATATTCGTGCGGAGCTAACTCAGAACCTGTCTGCGCTAACCGTTTCTGATTTTGAGCTGGTGAACTAGGAGGAAGGTAGCTAATAAACAGCACCCTAACATATACCATCCATGTAAGGGATTGACTGTCACTCATATAATACACTCACAGCTTAAAGTGTGGGGAATGTTTATATTTTGTGGCACTATATGAAATCAAACCGTCCCGTCAGTTCTACCACAGAGCCAACCCGCGTAATTTATATCTCGTGACGAGAGCTAGTTTTCACCCGCACATGGAAGAATAAATTTGTATTAGTGAACTACATACAAGAAACGATTAATAGGTCGGTATTATAAATTTAACGCATGCGCGCAACATCAGTGTATACATATGGCACATACGTATATTACGTAGAAAGTGTCACTTGTCTTGTTTCCAGGGCAACAAGGCAAGCGTGGTGAGAATGCCTTAAAACTATAGTACCATAGGGACACAGATACACAGTAGCCAAACAGTTCGAACTACATAGAAGCTGGTATCTCCGTACAATTCCGAAATGCGGCCGCCTAAACGATGCGATTCACCCATCTCCTTCCTGCGGCGGGCTGGCTTCCAGCGTCACCGTCACTCAGCTCATGACGTCACGCGCTACGAGCTCGTGATGCGCAGTTCAATAAAGTACAATCGCCGTTCACAGCTTCCCGGCGGAAGTTGCACGAATGTGTAAGTAAACGAGCTTATTGTTGCTGTTATATGACCAGCACCGTGGTTGTTTTTAGTCTTGCGACGATTTACGTCGAATATTTCAATTTTATAATTGATTTGTCCTTGTCCTGCTATATTGTGAAAATATCTACATGTAAATACATCGTTACGATTTTATGAAATACATTAGGTTGCTTTTTAATCGGCTCTATAGTAAAGGTCAGACCTCAAGGAATGACAGTTCCTCCAAGCACAAGTCTAAACGTGTCTTAAAGTTTGTTTCTGTTTTTTTTTTAATTTCGCGCAAAGCAACACGAGGGCTATCTGTGCTAGCCGTCCCTAATTTAGCAGTGTAAGACTAGAGGGAAGGCAACTATTCATCACTGCCTACCGCCAATTCTTGGGCTACTCTTTTATCAACGAATATTGCGATTTATCGTAACATTATAACGCCCCCATGGCTGAAAGGGCGAGCATGTTTGGTGTGACAGGGATTCGAACCTGCGACCCTCAGGTTACAAGCTGAGCGTTAATTGATGGATTATCTATCATCAGATTTGTTAATTGATGGATGATCTCTCTTCCAATTTTTTAATTGATGGATGATCTATCAGCAAATTTGCTAATTGATGGATGATCTATCTTCCAATTTTTTAATTGATAAATGATCTATCTTCCAATTATTTAATTGATGAATGATCTATCTTCCAATTTTTTAATTGATGGATAATCTCTCTTCCAATTTTTTAATAGATGGATGATCTATCAGCAAATTTGTTAATTGATGGATGATCTATCATTAAATTTGCTAATTGATGGATTATCTATCATCAAATTTGTTAATTGACGGGTGATTTATTATTAAGTTACTAAATTTGTTAATTGACGGATGATCTGTTATTAAGTTACTAAATTTGTTAATTGACGGATGATCTAATATTAAGTTACTAAATTTGTTAATTGACGGGTGATCTATTATTAAGCTACTAAATTTGTTAATTGACGGTGATTTATTATTAAGTTACTAAATTTGTTAATTGACGGATGATCTATTATTAAGTTACTAAATTTGTTAATTGACGGTGATTTATTATTAAGCTACTAAATTTGTTAATTGATGGATGATCTATTATTAAGTTACTAAATTTGTTAATTGGTAGATTTTCTATCATTAATTTTGTTAACTGACGGATGACGTACCATTGTGTCTGTTGAGAATAACCTGAAATGTACATTGAATTTCTAGACTTTAATATGTTTGGTATAAAAATGTGAGTTGTTGGTAAAGGATAAAATGAAGATAACAAGAGTTTTGTTGATATTAAAACTGTGAAGTGAAAAACACAATTAAAATTAAAGTGATATCGTTCGTGTTGGTAAATTTATAAATTTTGTTACTTGTAATCCTATTCCTATAGAAACTTCGTGGCATTTTATAAGTTAACACGCTTGACCATGCCGGGCCCACTTTATGAGTTTATGTTTGTTGTTAAGCACGGGGTACCAAAACCCGATTTCTGGTAGTAAGGTCCGGCATGGCTAGGTGGTTAGGGCTTTCTACTCGTAACCTGAGTGTCGCGGGTTCGAATCCCTGTCATGCCAAACATGCTCGCCCTTTCAGCCGTGGGGGTGTTATAAAGTTACGGTCAGTCTCAGTATTCGTTGGTAAAAGAGTAGCCCAAGAGTTCGCGGTAAGTGGTGATGACTAGCTGCCTTTCCTCCAGTCTTACACTGCTAAATTAAGGAGGGCTAGTGCAGATAGCCCTCGTGTAGCTTTGCGCGAAATTCAAAACGAACAATTCTAGTTGTATAAATCCACAGACGTGCTACTGGGGATGGCATTTTATAATTTCCATTATTCTGTATTTATACACGTGAAATATTATTTATATCTTGAACGAAAAACTGTTGTCTATTTTCATTACGTATATATACTTTATGTGATGTATCTGTTGTCATTTTAGCGCGAGACTACTGAACGCTCTGTCCACGTTGGAAATCGAACTTCTGTTTTTCACGTTAATATTCAAAAAACTTAACGATGACCCGTCGAACGAAGCGCCCACTGAAATAAAACATTTTATTTCCTGAGTTATTTTGAATTTTTCGTTCATCGTATATGAAATTTTAAAATTAACAGAAATAACCCTTTAGTTTTTAATTCAACTTTACCTTCCATTTTGGAAAGAATAAATAATCAGATAGTGGGATTTCACTGTCACTCTTGTAATACACCCACGATCTGAAAGTGTTGCGCTGAAATGGTACGCAGACCAAACCGTAAACTCTCGGATTCCTAGTCCGGCACATCCACCACTAAGCCACGCACAGCCTTTCTTAATAATATTGTTTTGTAGGTTTTGTGCATCACATGATTTTTTTTATAATAATCCAGTCTGTATTGTATCATGTGCATATTGAAGTGGTATAGCATATATATATACACCAATATATTTTTAGTTATAAGTCCTCCACTGAGACCGAAAATAATGTTCGAATTGTTTATATATAGTAATATATTTTTGGAAGCTATACGTGTGCTTATATATACATGTAAGTTTCAAAAACCTTTATATTACTGTGCTTGAATGCTGTCAATAAACTGGTATGGTTTATTTCACTGAAGTCTTTTATTTACTATAGAGGGTAACTTCTGTTACTGACATTTAAACAGTCGGCTACAGGTCCTTAGTTTTGAAGATAAACCTTTGATTTCAGTTACGGAGGCAAGGTTCTGAATTAGTCCTAACTAAATGAGATGTATTCAACGTTATTTCATTGTGAACTTTAAAACATTTCGTCTGTCTAGAACAGTCTTAACGTGAAAGGACATATCTGTACCAACATCAGTTGTCTCGCACGACGAGGTTGGCTGGTAACTTACCGTGAACTCAGCAGTCAATATTCCCTGCGGAGATATGGTTATAATAATGTAGGCCAGTAAACCCGTATCGGCAAAACGTGGTAAACGTATCATCCATTAGAGGGAGTCACTAGTATTGCAAAAAAAGTTTCCATGAAACTGAAGGATTCGCCAGGTGGGGTAACATCATCAGTAGGAAAAAAACACTTAATAAAAAATACATTATAGGCTTAATGTATATGCGTGCTACAAAACCTGAGTAAATTACTTGCATATTATGAGACAAAACCTGTACTAAAGAAATTTTTTTTGCTTTTTACACAATGTTTTTTTTTCATATCAAATTAGATGGATTTTTTAAAGTTTCACTGCAGTTACGAAAAAGGTAGATTCAGTGTTAATGGTGCTGAGCTCCTGAATATTTTCTTGTTAAACGGCTGTTAAATATTCCGTGGTAAATGATTCTACAACTTTTTTTCATGATGTCCATCTAGGAATATCATACAGTTAAATGTGCTCTTGTCCAATGAAACCTTTTACTTGCACGCTTCCTACAAAATGACGTTTTATATGTTGTACAATAAAATAACTGTTAGAAGTTTCACCGATAAATACTTGTTAGGGTTAACTGAGTACATTGTCATAAGACATTAATAGTATTAAACCTATTATCATCCTAAGGGAGTATATTCTTCTTCTAGACCCTTACGGAATTTAAAGAATTACAATAATAATATAATATTATAATAATAGCATTCCAATCACGATATTGTCGAACAGTTTGTTAGTCTTATTTGGCAAAATGTTTTTTAGAATATTTTTAAAAGTTTATTAGGCCTAAACTCTGCGATCAAAATATCTATATCCTTCTTCCATACTTGTCTTCACTTGTCCATTATGGATTACAGATATAAAAGACAATGTGAAAACAGCGTTTCGTAGTTTTATCTTTTGTCTCCCACGTCGTTGTCCAAGATGTCTTTTAGGTAAATACCATGAATCTTCAGTTAAAATGTCTTAGGTTATGTGATAGGGAATACCGCGAAGGTTAATATGGTGAGATGACAATAAGTCAAACTAAAGCTGAAGAGGCTCTGTTGTGTTATTGTTGGGATAAATTATCAGTACAGTGATGTTTAACGAGATTATTGTTAGAATATTGTCTATTGTTGACAGATTGTTGTATAGAAAAAATGATTGTTAGAAGTTTGTGCAGTAAAACTATTTGCAGACCACGACACAAGAAAGGGATTTTCCCAAGAACAATAATTTCACATTAAAGCTTTTTAAACTTGTATTTTACTATTTACTCATAAAACTTTTTACTAAAACCAACATTATGTGTGAATGATAACAATATGTAACACAAATTTTATTGATGGATAGTGTGTGTTACTTCTTAATTACTTATGTTGTAAAAGTACACAAAATGGCCATTATTTCCTTCAAACTTTGCCTTTGTGACCTGGATAATGAAATTTAGAAATTAATCTATTTTCTATGTAAAAACGGGCAAATTTGCACATTTTCATTTACATAAGGTCTGTATAAAACAACATATGAATCAAGATTTACATGTATTTATACTAAAGTTATACAAAAATGTTTAGAAGTGAGTAGTTTTTTGAGATTTGCGACTGTAATGTAAATCACTTTCACGTATCAGCCCCCAAATATAGTCTCCCATCATGTTTTCGTTATACGCTCCTTGGTAGCGGCGTTCAAAGTCCAGTATATCTTGGTGGAAGCGCTCGTCTTGCTCCTCTGAGTATGCTCCCACGTTTTCTTTGAATTTGTCAAGATGAGTATCAAGGATATGGACTTTCAGGGACATCCTCCAGCCCATTTTGCCGTAGTTCTTCACCAGAGCCTCAAGCAGTCCACATAATTTTCGGCATTGTGATTACCCAAGAAGCCCCGAACCACTGTGACAAAGCTGCTCTAAGCTTTTTTTCCTCTTCTTACTGAGCTTCTTGGGGAATTCTGTGCACTCCAGGATATTTTTTATTTGTGATCCAACGAAGACACCAGCTTTGCCTCAGACAGCTTAGGGAAGAAGTCTCGTAGGTACTTAAAGGCTGCAGACTCCTTACCATAAGACCCAATTTTATGTGCAGTGGTGGAAACTACTTTTTGGAGGTCCACTAGGGGCCTACACTTGACACTGTGCCTCCCCACAGGGAACTCGGTCCGTTGTGGCTAGTGCTTCCTGTTGTAGTGCGCTGCGGTGTCTCTGCTGTCTCAAGGGCAAATATAATAGGGAAACTTGGTAAAGCCTCCTTGGATACCCATCAGGAATGCCACCATTTTGAAGTCTCCAATAACCTCCCAGCCATACTCATCACACTTTAAGGCTCCTAGCAAGGTCTTGACACTGCTGTATTCCTCTTTGAGGTGCACCGAATGAGCCAGGGGTAGAGACAGATACTTATTCACGTTATGGAGCAGCACAGCTTTGAGGCTTCTGGATGAGCTATCATTGAAGAGGCGCCACTCGTTCGGGTTACAGGAAATTCCAATTGCCTCGCACGGACTGGATACATTGTGGCAGAAGCAGAGCCCATCTTGATAAATGAAGAAGCTTGAGAAATGTCGATAACGCTTCCTCTGACTTGTGACTTGCAAACTTTCATCTAACAAATCCCACTCTTTCAGCCTAGATGTCAAAAGCTCGGCATTCGACTTTGTTAGACCAGAATCTCTGATCAAGTCATTGAGGTCTCTTTGGTTGGGGTAGTATGGGTTTCTCTCACCAGCTGCACCTCTGAAATTGTAATCTGGATCTCCAACGTCTACCTCCTCTTCTGATTTTCTGCTCTCTTCTGAGGATGGCTGCTTTCTCTCTGGCGGAGTGGGTACAGGGAGCTCAGGGTAGTGTGGCACTGGGGCGATGGATGATGAAAGTCCGGATACGTGATAGCAGATGCATTCTTTCCAGCCCGACGTTTGGAAGGGTCCACCATGCAGAAGTAGCAATTTCTTGAGTGGTCAGTAGTTCATGCCAACTTCTTGTAATAGCGAACTTCATGGCTCTCTTTTCCCCTCTGTACCATCCTGCAAAAGAGCAAAATAAAATTGTTATTATGAAGAATAAATTTATTTCATCCACAATTAATGTGTAGGAGGTTCATGCAAAATATTTTATGTGTGATATTTTTCAATACTATCGGAGATTTAAAAAAATTAAAATATATTTAAAATTTAAAATGTCTAAAATTTGTATAATATAAAATCTTACTATTCAAGCAAACAAAAATTGTCCATTTTACCTTCTAGGGTTTTTTTGCAGTGCTCGCAGGTAAAATGATTTGCCCAGGGTTTGTATTGATCCATGACAGACATGTTGAAATATATCTTGTAGGCTTCACTTATTTTAGCAGATGCTGTCACAGAGTATTTTTTCGCTCGTCTTGATAAATTGGCCACACACATAGCAGAATACGTCTGGATAATGTTTGTAGCTTCTTGATGCCATCTCTGATAAAATCAGACAGGTCTATGTGTTTACTTAGGCAGCTAGAAATAAACTGCAGTAGTGATTGGTAAGCCCCTGTATATATATTACCATGGAAAGTTCTAGAAACTTTTAAAAGGTTCTTGAAAATTCTCGTAAGTTGTACAACATTCTATAAAATTTTTGTAAGTTCTACAACATTCTAGAAAGTTCTTGAAAATTATTGTAAGTTCGAAAAAATCTCTATCAGCTATTCAGCACTGAATCTACCTGGAATGTTCTGGAAAATGGATAAATTTGAAACTTTCATTACCCAGGACATAAAAGCAAAGTTTGAAGAGAAAAATAGGTATTTTCGATTTACTTTAGGCATAAGCAATTAGGAAATAACACTTTCTGACCAGGAACAAGAAAAAGTAAAAATTTTGTTACGTAGTGTTACTAAATGTGAGATTTGTGTGAAAAAAACAGTAACCCCTGTAAAACTGTCTTCACTGAGTAATTCTGACCGTCAAGCCAACAGGTCTCTATGTGTAAATTCTGAAATAAAACTTATTTTTAAACGTTTTGCAATATTTCTCTCTTATTGCAACCAGCCGGTAGTTATAAATGTGGGATTTCATATGGAAAAATTAACTGGGAACGGTCATGCGCATGTAGACCTTTTTCAAAACGAGGCTCAGTCATGCGCATATAGACCTTTGTCAAAACTGGGAACGGTCATTCACAGATATACTTTTGTCAAAAATAATAATAAATTCTGGGACAAACGAAAAACATATTTATATTGTGTTGTGATATTGTTCATCGAGTAAGTACTTTGAGCGAAACAAAAATTGTTCTTATCAGATATGCTTAAAATAGTTTCTGAGATCATAACATATGTTTGTTACGTGTTGCTTGCATGGTTCTGTTGTTACTTGTCAACGTGTCTAGTTCTAGAGAACTGTACTGAACTTATTTCTTATCTTAACGTTATATTTTTATGTCAGATTTACACTTTTAGTACATAAAAGTTAATTGACTTTTAATAGTGTATGCGTGTGTGTGTATTATGTTTTAGCGCAAAGCTAAATAATGGGCTATTTGTGCGCTATCCACCGCCATAATCGAACCTCAGATTTTTGGAGTTGTCTGTAAACTTTCCGCTAATTCACTGGGGGATGCGCTATTTAAAATATAATCTGTCTATGTTTATAGAAACATGCCCCTGGGGGCTAATTGTTGTTTAAATATATTGGATAAATTGCACATAAAACAAACATTTTCAAGTAACGCTAATTTTGTTTGTGACTATAACACAATGTGTTTATGTGGACTATTTCAACAAATACTAATTAGCGAAATTAGTTGACGAGGCAACACTCAGGTCCAGTACAATCGTTTCTTTCCATGATAAAAAAATAAATATTTTATGATATTTGGTAAGACATGTTTTTTGATTGGTTGTGGGCAGAGCTCACGTGACCAGGAGCCGTAAAAACGTATCCAATATAATTTTACAAGAATATTTGTTATAAACAACGTTACATTATATAACATTGTATTTAAATAAATAAACCACTTATCTTTATTTCTTTTTGATTATCGTATTGCCTACAAGTCATAGATACTGTTAGGTACAGCCGAAAGTTTTATCTGTAGATTATTTAAACTTTTTACGTTATGACTTAAAAATAGTCCAATACTTAACAGGTATTCCATAGAGGGCCGTCCTTGTATAAAATAGAGACGGCTAACATGGGTAATAAAAATTTTGAACTAACACAAAATCCAAACAACTTTGGACCTCCCTCCTTAGGCTATCATCTTAAAGAGGTCGAAACGTTATTTGTTTTGTGTTTTATGTATAAGATTTTAATACCTATATCAGTCGTCTTTATGTGTCTATATATATATATATTTACTTCAAGTTGGTTTCTTATGGGGAAATGTTTTTAAAACCTAAATTATAATTAATTCGGTAAATGAATGTGCGTTACATTTTATCTGTTGTTGGTAAATTACTGGCTTCTATTTTCATAGGTTGCATTTTTGATAAATTATGTTTGTAGCAAAAACAGAAAATGTGAAATGTTACCAGTAACAAATGTGTTTCTTAATGTCTTATACGTCAACGTAAGGAAACGTTTTCGAGATTTACATTGAGTTTCACGAGAAATGTTGATTTTAATAACCACCTATCTATCGATATATACAATTAATACAAAATAACGGTTATAGAAAATTATCCTGGCTCGACATGGCCAGGTGGTTAAGGCGTTCGACTCGTAATCGGATGGTCGCGGGTTCGAATCCAGGTCGCACCAAACATGCTCGCCCTTTCAGTTGAGGGGTCGTTATAATGTGACGGTCAATCCCACTATTCGTTGATAAAAGAGCAGCTCAAGAGTTGGCGGTGGGTGGTGATGACTAGCTGTCTTCCCTCTAGTCTTATACTGTTAAATTAGGGACGGCGAGCGCAGATAGCTCTCGAGTAGCTTTGCGCGAAATTATAAAAAAAAAACTTTCTCACTGAAAATAGGCCGTGTTGACCTAGGCTGACACCCGTATTTCCCTATGATTTTTTTTTAGGTAGAAATAAGTTGAGTGAACCTAATCTGACGCCTCGATTCTCCAACAATTTATAAAGTAAATGGATCTTGCCGATAGCATTTCTTTTCTATATACATTAATATATTATCTGTTAACCCCATTGGTGAGTAAAGTTTCACTTGACTTGCAGGTCGTGCCTGGTTTTATTTAAGGTAAAATACTTGAACATCTTGGTGTTATAAAATACTTATAACAATTCCTTAACACGAGAAATGTAGTTTTAAATTTAAAACAAACCAAACCCAGATAACCTGCTTGACAATTTATAATTGTTAGCGCTAGTATTATTTCACTGTATTTCTTTATGCCTTTGTATGCTTCTAAACAATTTATGATCGTCATGTGTCAAAAACAAAGCTATCTAAGGTGTTGTATAATATTCAGATTATGTTGCAGTGGGGGCCTGGTATGGCCTAGCGCGTTAAGGCGTGCGCTTCGTAATCTGAGGGTCGCGGGTTCGCGCCCGAGTCGTGCCAAACATGCTCGCCCTCCCAGCCGTGGGTGCGTTATAATGTGACGGTCAATCCCACTTTTCGTTGGTAAAAAGAGTAGCCCAAGAGTTGGCGGTGGGTGGTGATGACTAGCTGCCTTCCCTCTAGTCTTACACTGCTAAATTAGGGACGGCTAGCACAGATAGCTCTCGAGTAGCTTTGTGCGAAATTCCAAAACAAACAAACAAATGTTGCAGTAATTTACTTTTAACGAAAAAAAGTCCTCAAATGTTTAACTTTTAACAGTTAACTTGAGTATTTACTGTATGGAAACTTCCCTCTAAACGTAGAAAACTATGTAGTTTTATTACATCGGGATGAGGCGCAGGGAAATGTTAAAGGTACCTGCAATATTGAAACAAATAACCCACCTTTTTAAAATAAAACTACATTTCTCGTCTTAAGGAACTGTTATAAATTTTTTTTATGGCACCAAGAAGTTCTAGTTTATATGTTAAATAAAACCGGGTACGATCTGTAAGTCAAGTGAAACTTTACTTACCAATGGGGTTAACAGATAATATATTAATGTATATAGAAAAGAAATGCTATCGGCAAGATTCATTTACTTTATAAGTTGTTGGAGAATCGAGGTGTCAAATTAGGTTCACTCAACGTATTTCCACCTAAAAAAATCATAGTGAAATACGGGTGTCAGACTAGGTCAACTCGGCCTGTTTTCAGTGAGAAAGTTTGTTTGTTTGGAATTTCGCGCAAAGCTACAAGAGAACTATCTGCGCTAGCCGTCCTTAATTTAGCAGTGTAAGACTAGAGGGAAGACAGCTAATCATCTCTACCCATCACCAACTCTTGGGCTACTCTTTTACCAACGAACAGTGGGATTGACTGAACATTATAATGCCCCCGTGGCTTTAAGGGCGAGCATGTTTGGTGTGATGGGGATTCGAATCTGCGATCCTTAGATTACGATTCGCAGGCCTTAACCACCTGGCCGTACCAGGTTATGACTAGCGGGTGTTTTCAGTAGGGAAATGTTATTTTCACCACAGAAATGACGGTTGGATGTAGAATTTTAAACCAATAATAATATTATGTTACTAAGAGACATCAGAGGTCAGTAAGGCATAAACTAACAGGTGTATGTCAATACACCAGAAGTAAAACAAGCATTTATTATTTATGAACTATTGAGAAGCTATCTTATGTAATCATCTTTTAATATCTTTGTTTGGATGAAACCAGCTTTCAAAAGTAATTGGTCAAAATATATTTAAGTGTGTTTATGACCGTTTAATAGCTTTTAAAATGTTTATATTTAATTTGTTTGTTTTTTACTCTGTGGTCATTTGAAGTTAATTTGCATATTTGTTATTTGCTATATTAATACAGAACTTTATTCTGATTTCATCCAATAATATATAACTTGTTCAAGTACGTCATAGAATAGATTCGTCGTTACTATGGTTACACTGTCGTGGTAGGTAACCTTAGACCATTATAATGTTTAACTCTTAACATTTTAAATATTATTAGCTATGATTCATATTATAATTATGATGTTCACCTATTAAATAGACGCCACTGCACAAGAAATTCGACACTATACACGATGGAAGAAAAAACTAAAAGCGCCATATTTTAACCGAATTAAAAAAAAAAGCATTTTCGTGAAAAACAACAATTTACGTAATTATTCCACGCAATAATACACTTCAAGAAATATGGATAACTCATTGAGGGCTATCTATACACCATGCGTAGGAAACATTTGGGACTTAAAATGTAATTTTTGAATCAGAAGTTATTATGGATTATTTTACACATTCATTACATTAGATCTATGGACTTCCTCACATTACCATCAGTGGAAAGTGTGTGTGTGTGTTTTTATAGCAAAGCCACATTAGGTTATCTGCTGAGTCCAACGAGGGGAATCGAACCTCTGATTTTAGCGTTGTAAATCCCTCAGTGGAAAGATCACGTCCGATTTTGGTAATTGTTTCTTATGTGAGAGTATATTTAAATATTGGTTTGTTTGAGGTTGAGAACAATACTACTACACAACGAGCTATCTGTGCTCTGCCCATCGCATTATCAAAACTCGGTTTCTAGTGTTGTAAGTCCCTAGAAATGCCGCAGTGTCTCGGGGGAGCCTATATTGAACTAGGGATGGATAAAACAATGTTTCCTAAACCATCAAAAAGAAAAATGACACAAACTGGAGAATAAATCTGTAGAGAGAGAAAACGGAAATTGTGTTACGTCAACAACAACAGGAGTTGTTTCAGATACTAGACACCAGGTGGCGCTGTATTTAACTGATCTATAAGTGTTTATGACGATAGGAATTTTCTTGCATGTATAACAAAATTCAAGAATGACAAATCAGAACCTCTGATAAAAAACAACCAAAAATATAAGTTTATTTTCACGAACAAGCCTCAAACAGGAACCATTTGTTTCTCTGTTTATTTGTTGAATTTCACCAAATAAACTCGAGGGTTATCCGCGCTAGACATCATTAGTTTAGAATTGATATACTAGGCTAGTCGATACCACCCACCGCCAACTCTAGGGCTACTCTTTTACCAACGAGTTATGGAATTAATCGTTAGAATACAAAGTTCCCACAGCTGAAAAGGTATGTTTGGTGGGACGGGGACTCGAACCATTAACTCTCAGATTGCGAGCCTGGAACCCTATGTTGTTTTCATTTTCTTGATCAGAAAATAAATGTGTTTTGATTAATACACAGCGATTTCTGTAAATCGTTAAATCATTTCATATTAGGGTTTATAATTCTTTGCAGCAAGTCTTGATCATAAGTAGACTCTCCTACGAAGAATTATAAACATATTTTTTAACCCTACCTCGATTGTTATTTGTTTGGGCCCAGCATGGCTAAATGATTAAAGCGCTCGACTCGTAGACTGAGGGTCGCGAGCTCGAATCCCCGTCGCATCAAACATACTCGCACTTCCAGTCGGGGAGGCGTTGTAATGTTATGTTCAATCTCACTATTCGTTAGTAAAATGTAGCCCAAGAGTTGGCGGTGGGTGGTGATGACTAACTGCCTTCCTTCTAGTTTTACACTGCTAAATTAAGGACGATTAGCGCAGATAGTCCTCTTGTATCTTTACGCGAAATTCATAACAAACTAAACCAAACCATATTTTAGACATTTGTCTTAAGTGATTCATTTATTGGTACAGCTATTGAATCAAATTACTGTTTTTAGCTCAATAACCGTCTTAAAAGGATCGTTTTTAACGCAACTATTTTCTTACATTGCTTGTTTCTTAATTCAAATGTCATCTTAAAGTACCTGTTTATTAGCCCAAACACTGCTTTAAAGTACTCGTTTTATAAATAAACCTTTGTCTTTAGTCAGTAAGCCCGGCATGGCCAAGCGTGTCTAAGGCGTACGACTCGTAATCTGAGGGTCGTGGGTTCGAATCCCTGTCGCGCCAAACATGCTCGCCCTCCCAGCAGTGGGGTCGTTATAATGTGACGGTCAATCCCCCTATTCGTTAGTAAAAGAGCAGCCCAAGAGTTGGCGGTGGGTGGTGATGACTAGCTGCCTTCCCTCTAGTCTTACACTGCTAAATTAGGGACGGCTAGCACAGATAGCCCTCAGGTAGCTTTGTGCGAAAATTCAAAAAACAAACAAACTTTAGTCAGTTTTTAAGCCTAACTCTTTATTAGAAGACATAGTTAACCTCAGGGTATGTTTATTAACCCTGGTATAATGGAAGAAAAAGTGAATTTCCTTCATTCATATATACGTAGAGTATTTTACAACAATACGGTGTTGAATTATGCCTTTCGTGGTATGTATAATGTGATTCATTTTTTTTCACGTCTCTTAAAACGCAATATATTCTGGAATCGGGCGTGGCCTAGCGTTTAGCGGGCCGAATCGCGAGTGTGAGGACATAAACTTTGCGTTTCGTTGACGCAAAATCGTGCTCTGTGCTTTGGAGCTTTGGGTGCGTTGCAAAAGCGAAGGTTCAGTCCAACTCTTCCATTAGAGGAGTCTGAGACTTGGCGATGAGTTGTTTTAACTAACTGTCTTCTCTCTGGTCCATCATTTCAAAATTAGGGACGGTAAACACGAACTGCATAACTTTGCGCGAATACCTCCCACCACCCCTTTCCCTAACAAAAATATAATGCAAGTGAAAAACTTTATTTTTAAATTAAAAGTATATGATTGTTTTGAATTTCACGCAAAGCTACATGAGGGCTATCTGCGCTAGCTGTCCCTAATTTAGCAGTGTAAGAGGGAAGGTAGCTAGTCATCACCACCCACCGCCAACTTTTGGGCTACTCTTTTACCAACGAATAGTGGGATTGACCGTCATGCTGTAACGCCCCCACGGCTGAAAGGGCGAGTACGTTTAGTGTGACGGGGATTCGAACCCGTAAAAAAGTGTAAGAACGGGTGCACTAGAAAAGTAAGGAAACAAGGGAGGAATGGGCGTGGTTTTTAATAAAACTTTCTTTGTTGTTTGTTATTAATCAGGAAGCTACATAAAGGGCCATCTGCGATTTGCCCATCACGGGTATCGAAACTTGGTTTCTAGCAGTATAAGTCCACATACTTATCGCTCTGCCACTAGGGGGCAACTTCTGTGTACAGCCTCACAAGGGGACGTTTCCAACATCCAATCAAACTCAACATTTTTTTTATCTTATGTACAATAAGCCAGATGAACTAAACTTACAAACTTAGTTATACTTATCATGTAATGTATAGAAGTTTCTGTGAATCGAATTATTGAAGGCAGTACCTGTACTATGAAGTCTTTTTATACGACACTAGAAGAATCAGATATTCGCGTGGGTCTATAAATTATATGTTGTTGTTATTTCTTTACAACTTGTTCCAGCCTTTGCAATTATATGATGAGGCGACAGGATTTTGTACACTAGCTATATAATTAGATTAAAATACTAAGAGGTTTACATGTATTGACGTCATGGATTCTTTGCCGTTTATACACAAGTAGAAGAATCATAGATATAGAATCTGTTGTACCCAGAAAAACGAAGTAGAAATGAACTAATTGTTGCAGAGGAAGTTTTATTACACGCCCATTCCTACCTTGTTTCCTTACTTTTTGATGCACTCATTCCTACACTTTCAATTTATTTAAAATATTTTTCTATTTACACTTCATTTCATGCCGGGTCACATGATCTTATGTATCACTCATTCATTTCTGTTGATATGTATATGTTATAAGTGTGGATCGCTGGTACAGCGGTAAGTCTACGGATTTACGGCACCAAAATCAGAGGTTCGATTCTCCTCGATGGGCTCAGCAGATAGCCTGATGTGGCTTTGCTATAAGAAAAATACAAATACACATCAGTGTGTTTGTACACCATGATGGTATGATATGTACAAATGACGGTGTAGGTATGCAGTGTGCAGTCTCTTTACTTATTGTGTGTGTTTACCCATTGTGAGTGTGCATGTGATGACGTACACTCTATAGTGTGTAATGTCATTTGGCTGAAGTAGTGTGGGTTCTTGTTGCGTGAATATGCTGAGATGTGATAAATTAATTATTTTATTCAAATACTTCACGCTAATGCTTTGTTGCGTGAAAATGTTGAGGATTTATAAATTAATTAATTAATTAAATACTTCACGCTAATGCTTTGTTGCGTGAATATGCTGAGGATTGATAAATTAATTAATTTAATCAAATACTTCACCCTAATGTTTTGTTGCGTGAATATGCTGAGGATTAATAAATTAATTAATTTAATCAAATACTTCACCCTAATGCTTTGTTGCGTGAATATGCTGAGTATTGATAAATTAATTAATTAACTAAATACTCCACGCTAATGCTTTGTTGCGTGAATATGCTGAGGATTGATAAATTAATTAATTAATTAAATACTTCACGCTAATACTTTGTTGCGTGAATATGCTGAGGATTGATAAATTAATTAATTTAATCAAATACTTCACGCTAATGCTTTGTTGCGTGATAATGCTGAGGATTGATAAATTAATTAATTAAATACTTCACGATAATACGTTGTTGCGTGAATATGCCGATGATTGATAAATTAAGTAATTTAATCAAATACTTCACGCTAATGCTTTGTTGCGTGAATAAGCTGAGTATTGGTAAATTAATTAATTAATTAAATACTTAACGCTAATGCTTTGTTGCGTGAATATGCTGAGGATTGATAAATTAATTAATTTAATCAAATACTTCACCCTAATGTTTTGTTGCGTGAATATGCTGAGGATTGATAAATAAATAAATTAATTAAATACTTCACGCTAATACTTTGTTGCGTGAATATGCTGAGGATTGATAAATTAATTAATTTAATCAAATACTTCACGCTAATGCTTTGTTGCGTGAATAAGCTGAGTATTGGTAAATTAATTAATTAATTAAATACTTAACGCTAATGCTTTGTTACGTGAATATGCTGAGGATTGATAAATAAATTAATTAATTAAATACTTCACGCTAATGCTTTGTTGCGTGAATGAATATGCTGATGATTGATAAATTAATTAATTTAATCAAATACTTCACGCTAATACTTTGTTGCGTGAATATGCTGAGGATTGATAAATTAATTAATTTAATCAAATACTTCACGCTAATGCTTTGTTGCGTGAATATGCTGAGGATTGATAAATTAATTAATTAAATACTTCATGCTAATACGTTGTTGCGTGAATATGCTGATGATTGATAAATTAATTAATTAATTAAATACTTCACGCTAATGCTTTGTTGCGTGAATATGCTGAGGATTGATAAATTAATTAGTTAAATACAATACTTCACGCTAATACTAACCCGTGGTCTTCATGTTATTGTTCTATTTGGTGCTCTTATAGCTATGGTGAGTCTGTTTGCTACACTGCTAAAAGCTGTGTCAATAAAATTGGAAACTTGTAAATTTTTATATCTGCTCTGCTGACTAATTTGTTTATCACCTAAGGGAATTTCTCAAGCACGTGAGGAAGATTTATTACATGGTTGTTACAGGTATATGTATGAGTAATTAATATGTATTGCATTGTATTGTGTTTGTGTATCCCAAACATTCCTACCATTCTTTACAATAATAATAAAATATTGTAATATTCTTTCAATTGTAAATCAAGAGAGAGAGAATAATTTGGTTATTTTACCTGTAAAATATTGTTTGTTTGTTTTGAATTTCGCGCAAAGCTACTCGAGGGCTATCTGCGCTAGCCGTCCCTAATTTGGTAGTGTAAGGGAAGGCAGCTAGTCATCACTACCCACAGCCAACTCTTAGGCTACTCTTTTATCAATGACCAGTGGGGTTTATTGTCACTTTATAACGCCCCCACGGCTAAAAGGGCGAGCATGTTTGGTGTGACGGGAATTCGAAATCGCGATCCTCGAATTACGACTCGAACGCCTCAACCACCTGGCCATGCCGGACTTCTGTAAAAAATAGAAGACAACGTAAATTCGTTCGGGCTTTAACAACATCTACACACATAATTATACATGTATACAAAAACTGATCGATGAATGTGATAATTATTATAAATGATACGTGTCAGCTGCTTATATTTAATCTGCTAATTTAATCAAATGTTTTACATCTTTATTGCAAGATTAAAATGTAACCTGCAGCCAACTGCTGCTTTAGGTCCTTATGGTTCAGACCCTAAAAAATAAACTATTACTGGTAGAAACAAGTGACGTCATTCGGTGCATACAACGTATCAGTTACATTGATGAAGAATCTCGTATGACAGAACTGCACTCGTCAAAGTATTAACCTAAAAGCCTCTTAGGTACAGATAGATAGCAGCTTCCTTCATAAGTAGATACTACACCACTTCCTGAGTACTTCAGAGCACTTTGTAGAAACATTGACTAAAGTAAGTGCTGTCACTTCAAGAACAGAAGTCTCTACTTTCTTTCTCGCATGACTTTATGTTAGTGATTAAAGCGATTACTGTTTTGTAAATCAGAAACCTGACTCGTTTCGACATTGTCTTGCCTTCGCCGCGAGTCTCTTCATTCGATAAGGGAAAGTGTAAAACTATAGACTCCTGGTTATGATATCACAGTCATCGACAGCATGCACGCGAAACAGAAATATTAACAAAAAAGGCGGATACTTTAAGAGTTAACTGATCGACACAGCTAGAATAACGCACCCGATATGTCTGACATAATTTTTATTGTAAATATTTTAAATTAACGGTTTTCTCGTTTGTTTTTGAGGACTCAGTTTTGAGTGGTTTTTGACATTACTGTTAGGTTTTTACCTGTTTTCATTTGCTAAATCCTTCAGCTCTTGGTGATGTATTCTAACGTATGGTAAGTTAATGTATAAGATTTCCCAGTACTTTGAAATTTTCACAATGTAGCCTCGTAAACAAAAAACGGTCATTTGCAGTTTCCCATGTTGTAGTTAAAATAAACGGGGATCATTTGTAGTCACACTACATTAAAGTGCAATAGATGAATTATTTGCGCTTTTTTTGACACAACTAAACAAGAAATGAGCCATTTGCAGTTGTGTTGTGGCAAGGTTAAGCAGGATAAGCCATTGCTAATTGTTAAAGTTAAATAGAAAGTAAATTATTCGCAGCTGTAGTTGTGTTAAGGTTAAATAGAAAGTAAATTATTCCCAGCTGTAGTTGTGTTAAGGTTAAATGGAAAGTATGTCATTTGCAGCTGTAGTTGTGTTAAGGTTAAATGGAAAGTAAGTCATTTGCAGCTGTAGTTGTGTTAAGGTTAAATAGAAGATAAGTTATTTGCAGCTGTAGTTGTGTTAAGGTTAAATGGAAAGTAAGTCATTTGCAGCTGTAGTTGTGTTAAGGTTAAATGGAAAGTAAGTCATTTGCAGCTGTAGTTGTGTTAAGGTTAAATGGAAAGTAAGTCATTTGCAGCTGTAGTTGTGTTTAGGTTAAATAGAAGATAAGTCATTTGCAGCTGTAGATGTGTTAAGGTTAAATAGAAAGTATGTCATTTGCAGCTGTAGTTGTGTTAAGGTTAAATGGAAAGTAAGTCATTTGCAGCTGTAGTTGTGTTAAGGTTAAATAGAAGATAAGTTATTTGCAGCTGTAGTTGTGTTAAGGTTAAATGGAAAGTAAGTCATTTGCAGCTGTAGTTGTGTTAGGTTAAATAGAAGATAAGTCATTTGCAGCTGTAGTTGTGTTAGGTTAAATAGAAGATAAGTTATTTGCAGCTGTAGTTGTGTTAAGGTTAAATGGAAAGTAAGTCATTTGCAGCTGTAGTTGTGTTAAGGTTAAATAGAAGATAAGTTATTTGCAGCTGTAGTTGTGTTAAGGTTAAATGGAAAGTAAGTCATTTGCAGCTGTAGTTGTGTTAAGGTTAAATAGAAGATAAGTCATTTGCAGCTGTAGTTGTGTTAAGGTTAAATAGAAGATAAGTTATTTGCAGCTGTAGTTGTGTTAAGGTTAAATGGAAAGTAAGTCATTTGCAGCTGTAGTTGTGTTAAGGTTAAATAGAAGATAAGTTATTTGCAGCTGTAGTTGTGTTAAGGTTAAATGGAAAGTAAGTCATTTGCAGCTGTAGTTGTGTTAAGGTTAAATAGAAGATAAGTCATTTGCAGCTGTAGTTGTGTTAAGGTTAAATAGAAGATAAGTTATTTGCAGCTGTAGTTGTGTTAGGTTAAATGGAAAGTAAGTCATTTGCAGCTGTAGTTGTGTTAAGGTTAAATAGAAGATAAGTCATTTGCAGCTGTAGTTGTGTTAAGGTTAAATGGAAAGTAAGTCATTTGCAGCTGTAGTTGTGTTAAGGTTAAATAGAAAGTATGTCATTTGCAGCTGTAGTTATGTTAAGGTTAAATGGAAAGTAAGTCATTTGCAGCTGTAGTTGTGTTAAGGTTAAATGGAAAGTAAGTCATTTGCAGCTGTAGTTGTGTTAAGGTTAAATAGAAAGTATGTTATTTGCAGCTGTAGTTGTGTTAAGGTTAAATAGAAGATAAGTATTTTGCAGCTGTAGCTTTTTTAAGGTTAAATGGAAAGTAAGTCATTTGCAGCTGTAGCTTTGTTAAAGTTAAATAGAAAAGTATGTCATTTGCAGCTGTAGTTGTGTTAAGGTTAAATAGAAAATACGTTTTTTGCAGCTGTAGTTGTGTTAAGGTTAAATAGAAAGTAAATTATTTGCAGCTGTAGTTGTATTAAGATTAAATGGGAGATAAGCCATTTGTAGTTGTAGTTGTATTGAAGTTAAATAGAAGATAAGTTATTTGCAGTTGTAGTTACATTAAGGTTAAATGGAAGGCCGGTAATTTGCAGCTGTAGTTATATTAAGGTTAAATCGAAGGCCGGTAATTTGCAGCTGTAGTTATATTAAGGTTAAATCGAAGGCCGGTAATTAGAAGTTTATTGTGACGGTTTCAAATAAAAGATGGTTCGTTTGTAGTTCTGTTGAACAGAGTCAAGCAGAAGATAAATCACTTTCATGTAACTAACAGTTCACAAACCTACGTTTGAATTCCTTTCAATCCAAGCTTTTGAGACATCCCGCACATTGCGTGCATAATTTTGACATGTTTTCTTGTGTGTTCACGTGTAAGAACATTTTATAATTACATGCCATGATACGAAGTGACCTTCAAATTTAATTAATACATGTACAAATATTTTACTGTATACGTCTTATCCGTATAGTATTAAATGTTATGGTATTGTATTGTAAAGACCTTTTTAGAACGATTCGAAAACTTTTATTATACGCTATCACTTAATGAAGGGTGGGTCGGACCAACTTCTTTTTATTTATCTACGAAGTTCGTGATCATTAGGGAATTACAAGATGAACCCAGGCAGCTAAGAAAAGTCTTTATAATGATTGTAGTAGGCAGTAAGAAATTAAATAATTGTAGAGCCTTGTGCACTATGGAAAATTGGTCTCTCCTTCTTAAGCAGAACATATACTATAATTGAACTCTTACTTGTATGATAGTGGGAAAACGTTTTTATTACACGATAGGTAACCACCAACTTCGCGACATTTTTATCCTGTGTTCATATATATTTGCATGAGGGGTCACGATTTCCCCCTTTAGCCTCCGTTTTCTGCCAGGGAGAACATTATTTTTCTCCATTCTCAGGGTGCAAATATGACGTCATGAAAACGTCACGCGCGGACATAATGCACTGACGCCACAGGCAATGAAAAATAATATTTCTACTTGCAAAATAGTTGAACTGATCTTCCAAAAATAACTTTAGACTAAACAGGTAAATGTAGAAACATCATTAGGTTTACTTGAAACCCGAAACAAACGTTATTTACTTTTATTATGTAAATAAAAACACGTGAGCTTTCTTGTAACATAAAACAACAACTTTTAAATATCAGAACAACTCCTTATAAAAGACATAAATCTTAATCAGAAGGAAACACGAAAACCAATAGCTATGCAAATATTTTGTGTCTTTACTGCAATAAGTTAATGCCAAATATAATTAATTAAAACACGTCATATCCTTCCACGTTTAGGTGAGAAATCGCTGCGATCATTGTAAAATATAAATGAGTGAAAGACGTTCTCGTGCATAACTAATTTAGGTCGGTTGTGAATGTCGCGTGAACATTTTTCATCCGGTTGTCGGGAGCTCCACCTCTGAGCTGTGGTGTTATGCAGTTGCACTGGTACCACAAACCGACGTACCCGGAATAGTTTGTCTGTTTGTTTTGAATTTCACGCAAAGCTACACGAGGGCTATCCATCCCTAATTTAGCAGTGCAAGACTGAGGAAAGTCTGCTTGCCATCACCACCCACCGCCAACTCTTGGGCTACTTTTTACCAACGAATAGTGGGATTGACCGTAATTTTTAACGCCCCCACAGCTGAAAGGGCGAGCATGTTTGGTGCGACGGGGATTCAAACCCACGACCTTAGGATTACGAGTCGAGCGCCTTAACCTAACCACCTGGCCATGTCGGGCCGAATAGTTTGTCAAAATGTTCTACGACATTTCGGGGGGGGATGTTAATAGAAGTGAAAAATATTGCTAGAAACCGTGTTCAGAGTCAGAATTTGCACTGAGAAAAAATAGCTCTTTGTTTATTGCTTAAACTCTGTGTGGCTTGTTCTTGACCCAGTTAGACCAAGCTAGGTATCGACTAGGTAAAGGTGGTTATCCCTTATATAGATTCTATACACACGTTGGCATCTCTGTGTGAGATCTTAATGCCAGTTAGATCGTCTACATTATATTGATCGATGTTAGCGTTCAATCAGTGCCATGTAAAAGTGATGGTTGTCTCACCTGCATGACTCTGATTACAGAATTAAAATCATTTATCATAAGTATAGAAACTTGAATCAATATCAACTTTGAAGCATCAAAAGTAACATTCATTCAGAAATACAGAAGAACACTGAATCATTCAAGATACAAAGGCTTAAATTAGTGCAATACAAAGGCTTAAATTAGTGTAATACAAAGGCTTAAATTAGTTCAATACAAAGGCTTAAATTAGTGTAATACAAAGGCTTAAATTAGTTCAATACAAAGGCTTAAATTAGTGTAATACAAAGGCTTAAATTAATTCAATACAAAGGCTTAAATTAGTGTAATACAAAGGCTTAAATTAGTGTAATACAAAGACTTAAATTAGTGTAGTACAAAGGCTTAAATTAGTATAATACAAAGGCTTAAATTAGTGTAATACAAAGACTTAAATTAGTGTAGTACAAAGGCTTAAATTAGTGTAATATTCTTTTGTATTGTTTCTGTTTCCTTTATATTCCTGTTTGCTTTCTATGCCATGAAATGCCCTTTAATTTACGTTTAAAAACAATAAAGTCAGATATTTTAAAATCTCGTTTCGTAAACCGATACGTTGAAAAGAGTGTCTGCTCTGTTGAAAAAAACCAAGCAAACATTTTCGTTTAATTATTTTTATTGCAACGAATTTTAAGAGAAAGAAAAAATACATAGGTGGCGCATGCTGACTGTGATGCGCCCTAGATTTTTTTAGCTTTTGACAATAAAGATGGCTGGTAAGCGGTTAATGCACGTATAAGCTTGTGGGGTCGAGGAAGCTATGGTTGCTGTATCGCTAAGAATTAGAAATCCGTGCCTGTAGCAACATCACAAGTCGGTGGATCGTTGATGGTACAGTTAGAACTTGAGCACACACCAAAACAAGTAGGAATGTCTCGTGTTTCACGTTAACGAGCTTGAGTGCACGTGAATGGTAAGAGACGCTTTAGAACTTATCACGAAGTTCCTGTTAATTTGACTTTAATAATTGTATTTATCGAATAGTTCCTTTAAACTGGGCGTTTATCGACAAGAAATAAAAATAGAGAGAGAAATATATCTTTATAATTTGTGCATAGGTCGATAAAATATATTGAACTGTTGGATTTTGGGACCATCCACAAATGTCGTCGTTAAAAGTTATCGAATATTATTCCATGATTCCAAGACTCTCACCCAATCACTTAAAAATGTTCAAATATAAGAAGTTAAAAGTAACATTTCCGTTGGCCACATTCACTAAAGAGAGACGTTAATAAGAAAGAGATAATCACAATTTATTAATTATTTCAAAAGGTTTGTTTAGCGTAATTTATCGAACGGTTCGTTCTTTTTTTTACATATCCCTTACCTTTATCGATCGATTCTTTCGATAACGTTTGCTAATCGGAGTTGTGAATGGTCCCTTAATAAAGACGATTAAAACTGCTATATTTATACACGTTTAAAAACATTTTGAGATGACAAAAAATTAATATGAATGATGTTTTTCATTCTTTAGTGTTATTGTGTTCTTTGAGTTATCACACTCAGATTGTTACGTGTGTTTGTTTGTTTGTTTGTTTGCTTTTGAATTTCGGGCAAAGCTACACGAAGGATATCTACGCTAGCCGTCCCTAATTTAACAGTGTAAGATTAGTGGGAAGGTAGATAGTCATCACCACCCACTGCCAACTCTAGGACTACTATTTTACCAACGAATAGTGGGATTGACCGTAACATTATAACGCTCTTACGGCTGAAAGGGTGAGCATGTTTGGTGTGACGGGGGTTCGAACCCGCAACTTTCAGATTACGAGTCGAACGCCTTAACCCACCTGGCCATGCCGGGTGTTACATGTGTTTGTTGTGTAAGTTTGTGAGATAAAAGGTTGTATGTTAAAAGTTATAAATATTTTATTTCAAACCATTTTTAACTGTTGTTTGTAACATACATTAAATTTAACAGATATGGCAACGCACCTAAATATGACGTAAAAAACAACAACAACACAACAATAGAAATAAAAGGGAAACTGACTGTTGAACAATCAAAATAAAAAAAGAAATTGATTGTTTAACCTTTAAAAAAAAGGGGAACTTAATGTTTGAATTTTCGAAATAGTAGGGTAATCGATTTTAAAACATCGAAATAACAGGGAAATCGACTGTTATATCTTGAAGATAAAAGGGAAATTGGTTGTTAACCATTTGAAATTAGAGTGAAATTGACTATTATATTTTGCCCATCGCTAGAACAGCGGTACGTCTACGGATTTACAACGTTAAAATCATGGGTTCGATTCCCCTCGGTGTGCTCAGCAGATAGCCCGATGTGGCTTTACTACAAGAAAACACACACACACACTATTATATTTTCGAAATAAAAGGGAAATTGTTCTTTGAACATTTGAGATATATCATGAAAAAAATACTTTTGTGAATAACATTTAAGTCGATTAAATGGAACATTCAAAATAACAAAACGAGCAGGTTTAATATCGTCATTGGCATATTAAAACATCGAGTTCAGACTAATCAGGCCGAATACATTCATAACATTATGAACACATTATGATGTTAAGACTAACCATTGACATAAGATTAAAATAGAACCTTAAAATTAACATGAAGCTCAAATAAAACCATTGATGTCGAGGCTAAGATACTGTTTTCTGTATAATTCATTCGCAGGTTTTGTCAAATGACTTAATATTTATTGTATTGAATAGCATTGGAATTGTATCCTTACTTACAGTTGAATTTATAGGAAGGGTAATGCTTTAATAACAACTAAACAGTGTTTGTAAACTGACCTGCAGGACCCCCGAGAGCCGTCACGAACCTCGGTGAATATTGTTGTACAGGGTGTTCGGAAAGTCACTGTGCAGTTTTGTAATCATATGCTATTAGTTTTTCAAGCCAGCAACTGATAGCGGTGTTTAGAAACAAAATAAGAAGGATCCAGGCCTGTATTGATGCTAACGGGGGTCACTTTAAACATTGTTTATAATTGTCATTCATACTTACCTCCTGTATTCTATATTGAAACATGTCTGTTAATAAATATATAAGTGTACAGTGACTTTCCGAACACCCTGTATGTGCATAACCCTTGAACCCCCGAATATGTTTTGGAATGAATCTATGAGTGAATAAAGACATGGTTAATGTTCTCGTGCTGAGTTGATGCATTGCTTATAGGTTTTTTGGTTTTTTTTACCGTTCTAGGTTGGCTTAGTGGGCTGTAAGTTGTGTTACTGAGCATATTTGTAGTTAGTAGTGTTAAGCTTGGTTGTTACTAGATGTAACGTCACCTCGTACTTACTAAGTCACTGACAATCAACATTAACTGATTATGCAAATCTGTATAATTATAATTAATCAAAAACTTATTACATAAATATGTGTATTTAAAGAATATATTAATATGTAATAATTAAGATTAAACAAGATATAAATCCGTATGTAATTAATTTTTATTTTGTCTACTCATTAGAATGTGTTTGTATTTGTTTTACAGTAAAGCCACATCGGGTTATCTGCTGCGTCCAACGAGGGGAATCGAAGCCCTGATTTTAGCATTATAAATCCGTAGACTTATCGCTGTACCAGCTTTGGGCTACTCAGTAGAATTGACTGAAACACTTGGATACATTAGGAACCATATCGTGACACTTAACACATTGAAATATTTAAACGTGCTAAATGTTATATCACTTATCTTAACTGATTCGGACACTTGGGTGTGGCCCGGCGTGATCAGGTGGTGAGGGCGCTCGACTCGTAATCTCTTGGTCTTGAGTTCGAATCCCCGTCATATTAAACATGCTCGCCCGTTCAGCTGCAGTGACGATATAATGTAACGATCAATCCCACTGTTCGTTGGTAAAAGAGTTGATAGTGGGTAGTGATGACTAGCTGCCTTCCCTCGTGTAACTTGGTGCGAATTTCTAAAACAAACAAACAAAATCAGACACTTCAGTACTCTGTTTAGACCATCTCACGAGTCTTAAATGATTCAGACACTTGTGTTCATTAGCTGTCAGCCGGTGGAGAGTCCGTGGTACTCAACCCGTTATCGAAAATATCGTCCTCTGCGTGGGTGTATTACAAGAGTAACCGTCAAACACCACTGTATAGTCGAACACGAATAGCAACATAATTGATTGGCAGTGGATGGTTAATAGCTGTCGTCGTTTCGACCATCTCAGGTCATCTTCGGGTTAACAAAGTGTAAACCTGAAGATGACCTAAAAAGGTCAAAACGTAATTCTCTATTTTAATTAAAGGTTTAATACCCGCACCAGTGGTCTTGAGATACATTTTTACTTCAAGTGGGTTTCTCGTCATCACGAATAGCTAACTTTCGACTATGGGTTAAAAATTACCTGTTCAGGAGATCTTATTTTTCAACATCAAACTTAATAAGTTTGGAAATGCTTGTCCTGGCCTTTTTCTTCCAGATATTACTTACTGTTACTCCTATTTTAAAATCATCTAAACATTTCGGGATATAAATAAATACAAATTCGTCAGGTGTCAGCTATTTTCAGTTGTGTATATTAGTAATAAGACTTGACATTGCCTGGTGGTTATGTGTTCGTGTTTTTCTTATAGCAAAGCCACATCGGGCTATCTGCTGAGCCCACCGAGGGGAATCGAGCCCCTGATTTTAGCATTGTAAATCCGGAGACTTACCGCTGTACTAGCGGGGGCGGGCCTGGTGGTTAGATCGCGAGTTCGAATCTTCTTCATCGAAAGTGATCGTCCTATCAGCCGCGGGATGTTATAATGTGATGAACAAGCCTAATATTCGTTAGTAAAAGATTAACCCACGAGTTGGCGGTGGGTGGTGTTGACTAGCTGCCTTCCATCTAATATATAACGCTAAACTAGGGACGCTAGCACAGACAGTTCTCGTGCATCCAGAAACCTGGGAATTACAAGACAAGTATCTGGTTTGTTTGTATTTGAAGGTTGAACCGCTGGGAAACATTACATAACTTTATGGTATGTGAATGTTCTTTACCCCTGCTGGGTGGTTTCATCTTTGAACGCGTAACACACAACGCCCAATTGGTACATTTTTAGTCTTAAACTGATCTGGAAACTAGGTTGGAATTGAATACTTTTTATTTTGAGCGACTTTGGAAGAAGATTAGTAGTATGTTCCTGAAGGTGGCGTGCCAGTTATTTTAACAACAAAAATGCCCTTAATCATACGCTTAAGTTGAAAAAGTTCCTTTGTAGTACTTGAGAGGTGGGGCTGTGGCTACTGTAGAACAAGAATACACACGCCACTCGCTCAGCTTACAGAAGGCTTGAAGAATTTATGTATCTTTATGTAACTGGAAGAAAAATATTTTTTCTTTTAAATGTAAAAGGCATAAAACTGGACTTCTGACTGATAATTAGTAGTTATATCTGTAACTGAGGCTGTGGATTTACAACACTAAAGTCCAGGACCCAATTCCCTGCGGTGGACACAGCTGAATGTGGCTCTGTTCTAAAACAAGCAAACGCTTTATGATAAAGCCTGTCCCGGCATGGCCAGGTGGTTAAGGCACTCGACTCGTAATCCGAGGGTCGCAGGTTTGAATCCCCGGCACACCAAACATGCTCGTCCTTTCAGCTGTGGGGGCGTTATAATGTTACGGTCAATCCCATTAGTCGTTGGTAAAAGAGTAACTCAAGAGTTGGCGGTGGGTGGTGATGACTAGCTGCTTTCCCTCTAATCTTACACTGCTAAATTAGAGACGGCTAGTGCAGATAGAGGGCCTGGCATGGCCAAGCGCGTAAGGCATGCGACTCGTAATCCGAGGGTCGCGGGTTCGCGCCCGCGTCGCGCTAAACATGCTCGCCCTCCCAGCCGTGGGGGCGTTATAATGTTACGGTCAATCCCACTATTCGTTGGTAAAAGAGTAGCCCAAGAGTTGGCGGTGGGTGGTGATGACTAGCTGCCTTCCCTCTAGTCTTACACTGCAAAATTAGGGATGGCTAGCACAGATAGCCCTCGAGTAGCTTTGTGCGAAATTCCAAAACAACAACAGTGCAGATAGCCCTTGTGTAGCTTTGGGCGAAATTCAAAAACAAACATTATCATTATTAACAATACCAACCTGATATTTCGTCTACGTTTCTCTTAAAAGAAATGCTAGTATTAACATTACGCTTGTGTGGATAGTTTAGCAGCATACATGTATATATGTTCCTCTTTGTGGCTTCGTGCCCATAGGCAACGGGTAGGCACGTCCCGCCCCCAGATGCTTCCCCAACATTTTTTTTTTTTTAATATTCCCTACGCCGTGCGTAAACATTTGTCGTGTGTGATCAAAATACTTATATGTATTGGAAAGTAATAAGTTAATCAAAGTACTTGTTTTAAGTTAAGCATAAATCTTTACAATGGACTATCTGTGCTCTTACGGGTATCGAATCCCAGTGTTTAGCGATGTGAGTCCTCACACATACCGTTGTGTCACTGGTGGGTTTCATGTAACAACAGAAATTTAATAACATGAAAAGTAAAGGGCGCGTCTCATATTACTGTTTATATGTTTATATTACTGTTTATCTGATTATTAACCCACCACTGATTACATAACGTTTATTTTCTGGCTCTGTCTCCAAAACACTTCGCTGCATGGCATCAGTGATTCTTTTATCTCTTAAAGATTTTTTTGTCTATTTTTGAATTTCGCGTAAAGCTACACGAGAGCTATCTGCGCTAGCCGTTCCTAACTTAACAGTGTAAGACTAAAGAGAAGGCAGCTACTCATCACCACCCACCGCCAACTTTTGGGCTACTCTTTTACCAACGAATAGTGGGATTGATCGTCACATTATAACGCCCCTACGGCTGAAAGGGTGAGGATGTTTCTTAATGGATCAGTTATGTGATTTTTAGTTTGGTGTCCTTTGAATTTCGCGCAAAGCTACACGAGGGCTACCTTCGCTAGCCGTCCCTAATTAAGCGGAGGGAGAGCAGCTAGTCTTCACCATCCACCGCCAACTCTTGGACTACTCTGTTAACAACCCCACGGCTGAAAGGGTAAGTATATTTGGTGTGACAGGGATTTGAACCCACGACTCTAAAAGTCGAGCGCCCTAACAACCACCTGGCCACACCTGGCTATCTCTTAACAAATTGAAACGATGTTTTTAGTTTTCACAATAGTTGTATAGTTTGATATTGACAGCTGTAACTCAATAGTTTTATTTGATTTTTGTGTATTATCTGTAAAACGACTACCTTCTTTAGACTCGTAAAAATAGTTGAAAATTGTCTTTAAAAAACAAACACTGTCGTATTTTCCTTCAACGCTTTAGACTTTGTGTTCTATTAAATTCATTTTAAAAGTCCTGAGCTAGAAAATAGAGTCTTGGGAGTAGGATGTGAATGTATTTACTTCAATAACTGGCGATAAAACATTAGTTCAATTCGGTACCTTTTGTACGTTCATTTGCTTGTTTGTTTTGGATTTCTAGAAAACTCTCTGTGCTGTATCCACCGCAAAAATCAAAACCAGGACGTTGTGCGTTGTTATAAGACCGTATAATTACTTCTATATCCCTGGGAAATTTCGTGTAAAGGTACTCGAGGGCTGTCTGCATAGGCTGACTCTAATTTTGCAGCAGCGTACCACTGTTTACTGAAAATTCTCGGGGAAGGGGTCCTCTTTGCTAACGAATAATGAGGTTGATTGTAACATCATAACGTCATTAAGGATGAAAGAACGAGCGGCCATTTTCAAGGACGGACTTCGAACCTACAACCTTCAGATTTCAATTCGAATATCCTCAGCACCAGGCCACTACATATTTATCTATGACGAAACAATATGGAAGAAATGTCTTTCACGTGCTGTTATTGTGACTTTTGTTTTTCTCATCAATAGTTAAAAAAAAAAGCCCACTCTTCGTCAGTTAATATTTCTTTAAGCCTCGTGTTTTCTAGAACGTTCAACAGATACGGAAACCCTTGACGGAGTTTGAGATCAGCTGAAACTGATGTAGGGATTAACTGACCTAATGTATAAAGACTTAAGCCTTTTCACGTGTCACTGCTGTGCTCATTGTTTAATTTTAATATAAGTTTCTTAGAAAGACTCAGTTTATGTTTTGTAATACGTCTTGGAATTTTAATCAAGCTTCTATGGCTTAGTTCACAGAACATTTACGAATAACAAAAATGCGTCACACAAGGTAAACGGTGTGAATAAATTTCTACCACCAACCTACCCTGGCTGAAAAAACAGTTTAATTTGAAACTGCATACACTTAGTATGCTTCATTGTGCTGCGTGCTAAAAATTAAAATCAGGATATTCGTGGTATTAATGTAAGAACTTAGGCTTGGTAAGGTTCGTGTAGATCACCAAATAGTTTTATCTGAATACATGAACACTTCATAATTAAGAGCTGTCATTTTAATAGTTAATTTGCTTAATGTAATCTTCATGTCAAACTAGTATAATAATTCGAAGTCAACGTAACAAAGGTGTCAATAAAATAAAATAGTAATTCTGTAGGTTATGTCACATTGTTCTTGTAGTATAAAGTTGAACTTGAAAAAAAAAACTGGTGTTTGGTTATTTAGAAGTCAGCACTGAATGACCCTAAAGTCAGTTTTTAACGGTATTTTTATCATATATAGAATTTGTTACTTCATTATGAAATGAATAATTCGTTTTTCAAAGTTACAACTAGTTGGTTAGGGCGTTTGACTTCGAATCCCCGTCACACTAAAATATGCTCGCCCTTTCAGCCGTGGGGACGTTAAAATGTGACAGTCAATCCCACTATTAGTTTGTAAAAGAGTAGCCCAAGAGTTAGCGGTGGGCGGTGATGACTAGCTGCCTTCTCTCTAGTCTCACACTGCTGAATTGTGGACGGCTAGTGCAGATAGCCCTCCTGTAGCTTTGTGTGAAATTAAAACCAAACAAACGAATCAAAGCTGCAACTACAGTGTACATCGTTCCAACGGTAATACCATATTCTCTATGTTTTCATAAATTTATTTCATTATTATTCATTAATGTCGTGTTTGATTGGTGTCTCAAAAAGATGAATAAATTATCTAAAACTGGAGTTGCTCTGAAACACACGATTTATTCTGTTGTTTTGGGTCGACTCTTCTCGCATCAAAATCACTTGAAGTAAATTTCAAACATATCCTTATATCACTACAATATTTATATCTTAGTTCTGGTTTCGGTTGTATGGATCACAATGCCTTTAGAGAAACTAAACATCTGGTTGTAAATTAGAAGAGTTTATAGCTCTAATGTGGTTCGAGCTTCTCGTCTGTAAGCAGTTTTTAGCAACTGTTCTTCATCCATTTGAACCATTTATATATGTAGCCTTTTACGTCTGATAGGAAAATGTGTAGAAATAGATATATCATCACTATAGAGTTTGTTTCTTCCTTTCTAATGCTCATATCATGTGAATGAAATATTCCTTAAAACGTATAAACAAATATATATATATATATATATTGCGTCCTCTAACCTTTTGACGCGAAGGACCAGCTCACAACTTCCCTTAACTGTCACGGATCACTGAAATATAAATAAAACAACAAACCATTTCGATTTACATATGACTATCTTAACATTTTCTTTTGTTTTCGTAAAATTTCACGGATCGGCAAGGTGGCCGTGACGGACAAGTGGCTGTGACTGACCAGTAGTTATGACAGACCAGTGGCTGTGACTGATCAATAGTTATGAGGGACTAGTGGCTGTGATTGACTGGTAGTTATGATGGACCAGTAGCTGTGACTGACCTCTAGTTATGACGGACCGGTGGCTGTAACTGACCAGTAGTTATGAAGGACCGGTGGCTGTAACAAACTGGTAGTTATGATGGACTGGTGATTGTGGCTGACCGGTAGTTTTGAAGAAGTGTTGACTGTCACTGACCAGTACTTATGACGCACCAATGACTGTGATTGATTGGTAGCTATGAAGAACTGGTGGCTGTGATGAACTGGTAGTTGTAACTAACCAGTAGTTGTGAAGGACCAGTGGCTGTGACGAACTGGTGGTTATGACGGACTGGTAATTGTGACTGGCCGGTAGTTCTGACTGGCCAGTAGTTGTGAAGTACCAGTGGCTATGACGGACTGGTAATTGTGACTGACTGGTAGTTATGATGGAGTGTTGGCTGTGACTGTCCAGTAGTTATGACGGACCGGTGAATGTGATTGACCGGTAGCTATGAAGGACTGGTGATTGTGACTGAATGGGTGTCTTAAACAGTTCCAAACAGTTATAAAACTGTTAAGAATGTATTAACCGTTCTGTGTAATTTTAGTTTATATTCTAACCGTCTTCACTTTTTTGGAAACATTTTGATAAAAGTAATTTGACTAATTTCAATACTAATAATTCTTCAGTGGGTGTTTTGGTGTTAACGTATAAAGGTATTTATTGTCACTTTTCGACGTGACTTTTACGTCTGCGTTTTGGCTTTCAAAGTTGACATTCAGTGTTCTCGTATGCAGTGAATAAAAATATTTGTAAAGCTTCAAGGCGTCCTCTGGTGGCACAACAGTACATCTAAGGGCTTACTTGCAAAAATTTGGGCATCAGTTTCCCTCGTTGGACACAGCCGATAGCCCAATGTGGCTTAGCTTTAAATCGAAGAAACGTTGATGCTATATCAAAAACTTAGATAAACCGACTGGTGAATTTATCCTGTTAATATTTTACGTTATAAATTGGTGAATTTATCCTGTTAATAGTTTACGTTATAAAGTGGCGAATTTATCCTGTTAATAGTTTACATTATAAATTGGTGAATTTATCCTGTTAATAGTTTACGCTATAAAGTGGCGAATTTATCCTGTTAATAGTTTACGTTATAAAGTGGCGAATTTATCCTGTTAATAGTTTACGTTATAAATTGATGAATTTATCCTCTTGATATATTACGTTATAAAGTGTTGAATTTATCCTCTTGATAGTTTGCGTTATAAATTGGTGAATTTATCCTCTTGTTAATTAATATACGTTATAAAGTGGTGAATTTATCCTTTTGTTAGTTTATGTTATAAATTGGTGAATTTATCCTCTTGATATATTACGTTATAAAGTGGTGAATTTATTCTCTTGTTAGTTTACGTTATACATTGGTAAATTTATCCTCTTGTTAGTTTACGTTATAAAGTGGTGAATTTATCCTCTTGTTAGTTTACGTTATAAATTGGTGAATTTATTCTTTTGTCAGTTTACGTTATAAAGTGTTGAATTTATTCTCTTGTCAGTTTACGTTATAAAGTGATGAATTTATCCTCTTGTTAGTTTACGTTATAAAGTGGTGAATTTATCCTCTTGTTAATTGACGTTATAAAGTGGTGAATTTATCCCCTTGTTAGTTTACGTTATAAATTGGTAAATTTATCCTCTTGTTAGTTTACGTTATAAAGTGGTGAATTTTTCCTCTTGTTAGTTTACGTTAAAATTGGTGAATTTTTCCTCTTGTTAGTTTACGTTAAAATTGGTGAATTTATTCTCTTGAAACTTTACATTATAAAGTGGTGAATTTATACTCTTGTTAGTTTACGTTATAAATTGGTGAATTTATCCTCTTGTTAGTTTACGTTATAAAGTGGTGAATTTATCCTCTTGTTAGTTTACGTTATAAATTGGTAAATTTATTCTCTTCTTAGTTTACGTTATAAACTGGTGAATTTATCCTCTTGTTAGTTTACGTTATAAATTGGTGAATTTATCCTTTTGTTAGTTTGCGTTATAAAGTGGCGAATTTATCCTCTTCTTAATATACGTTATAAAGTGGTGAATTTATTCTCTTGATATTTTACGTTATAAAGTGGTGAATTTATCCTCTTATTAGTTTACGTTATAAAGTGGTGAATTTATTCTCTTGTCAGTTTACGTTATAAATTGGTGAATTTATTGTTTTGTCAGTTTACGTTATTAAGTGGTGAATTTATTCTCTTGTTAGTTTACGTTATAAATTGGTGAATTTATCCTTTTGTTAGTTTACGTTATAAATTAGTGAATTTATCCTCTTGTTAATTAATATACGTTATAAAGTGGTGAATTTATCCTCTTGTTAGCTTACGTTATAAAGTGGTGAATTTATCCTCTTGTTAGTTTACGTTATAAATTGGTAAATTTATTCTCTTCTTAGTTTACGTTATAAACTGGTGAATTTATCCTCTTGTTAGTTTACGTTATAAATTGGTGTATTTATCCTTTTGTTAGTTTGCGTTATAAAGTGGCGAATTTATCCTCTTCTTAATATACGTTATAAAGTGGTGAATTTATTCTCTTGATATTTTACTTTATAAAGTGGTGAATTTATCCTCTTATTAGTTTACGTTATAAAGTGGTGAATTTATTCTCTTGTCAGTTTACGTTATTAAGTGGTGAATTTATTCTCTTGATAGTTTACGTTATAAAGTGGTGAATTTATCCTCTTGTTAGTTTACGTTATAAATTGGTGAATTTATCCTTTTGTTAGTTTACGTTATAAATTGGTGAATTTATTCTCTTGTTAATTAATATACGTTATAAAGTGGTGAATTTATCCTGTTAATAGTTTACGTTATAAAGTGGTGAATTTATCCTGTTAATAGTTTACGTTATAAAGTGGCGAATTTATCCTGTTAATAATTTACATTATAAATTGGTGAATTTATCCTGTTAATAGTTTACGCTATAAAGTGGCGAATTTATCCTGTTAATAGTTTACGTTATAAAGTGGCGAATTTATCCTGTTAATAGTTTACGTTATAAATTGATGAATTTATCCTCTTGATATATTACGTTATAAAGTGTTGAATTTATCCTCTTAATAGTTTACGTTATAAATTGGTGAATTTATCCTCTTGTTAGTTTACGTTATAAATTGGTGAATTTATTCTTTTGTCAGTTTACGTTATAAAGTGGTGAATTTATTCTCTTGTTAGTTTACGTTATAAAGTGGTGAATTTATCCTCTTGTTAATTGACGTTATAAAGTGGTGAATTTATCCTCTTGATAGTTTACGTTATAAATTGGTAAATTTATCCTCTTGTTAGTTTACGTTATAAAGTGGTGAATTTTTCCTCTTGTTAGTTTACGTTAAAATTGGTGAATTTATTCACTTGAAAGTTTACGTTATAAATTGGTGAATTTATCCTCTTGTTAGTTTACGTTATAAAGTTGTGAATTTATCCTCTTGTTAGTTTACCTTATAAATTGGTGAATTTATCCTCTTGTTAGTTTACGTTATAAACTGGTGAATTTATCCTCTTGTTAATATACGTTATAAAGTGGTGAATTTATCATCTTGTTAAGTTACGTTATAAATTGGTGAATTTATCCTCTTGTTAGTTTACGTTATAAATTGGTGAATTTATCCTCTTGTTAGTTTACGTTATAAAGTGGTGAATTTATCCTTTTGTTAGTTTGCGTTATAAAGTGGCGAATTTATCCTCTTCTTAATATACGTTATAAAGTGATGAATTTATTCTCTTGTTAGTTTACGTTATAAAGTGGTGAATTTATTCTCTTGATATTTTACGTTATAAAGTGGTGAATTTATCCTCTTATTAGTTTACGTTATAAAGTGGTGAATTTATTCTCTTATCAGTTTACGTTATAAATTGGTGAATTTATTGTTTTGTCAGTTTACGTTATTAAGTGGTGAATTTATTCTCTTGATAGTTTACGTTATAAAGTGGTGAATTTATCCTCTTGTTAGTTTACGTTATAAAGTGGTGAATTTATCCTCTTGTTAATTTTACGTTATAAAGTGGTGAATTTATTCTGTTGTTAGTTTATGTTATAAATTGGTGAATTTATTCTCTTTTTTATTTTACGTTATAAAGTGGTGAATTTATCCTGTTGTTAGTTTACGTTATAAATTGGTGAATTTATCCTCTTGTTAATTAATATACATTATAAAGTGGTGAATTTATCCTCTTGTTAGTTTACGTTATAAATTGGTGAATTTATCCTCTTGATAGTTTACGTTATAAATTGGTAAATTTATCCTCTTGTTAGTTTACATTATAAAGTGGTGAATTTATCCTTTTGTTAGTTTACGTTATAAAGTGGTGAATTTATTCTCTTGTTAATATACGTTATAAAGTGGTGAATTTATCATCTTGTTAAGTTACGTTATAAATTGGTGAATTTATCCTCTTGTTAGTTTACGTTATAAATTGGTGAATTTATCCTCTTGTTAGCTTACGTTATAAAGTGGTGAATTTATTCTCTTGTTAATATACGTTATAAATTGGTGAATTTATCCTTTTGTTAGTTTGCGTTATAAAGTGGCGAATTTATCCTCTTGTTAGTTTACGTTAAAAATTGGTGAATTTATCCTCTTGATAGTTTACGTTATAAATTGGTAAATTTATCCTCTTCTTAGTTTACGTTATAAATTGGTGAATTTATCCTCTTGTTAATTAATATACATTATAAAGTGGTGAATTTATCCTCTTGTTAGTTTACGTTATAAATTGGTGAATTTATCCTCTTGATAGTTTACGTTATAAATTGGTAAATTTATCCTCTCGTTAGTTTACATTATAAAGTGGTGAATTTATCCTCTTGTTAGTTTACGTTATAAATTGGTGAATTTATCCTGTTGTTAGTTTATGTTATAAATTGGTGAATTTATTCTCTTGTTAGTCTCCGTTATAAAGTGGTGAATTTATTCTCTTGTTACTTTATGTTATAAATTGGTGAATTTATTCTCTTTTTTATTTTACGTTATAAAGTGGTGAATTTATCCTGTTGTTAGTTTATGTTATAAAGTGGTGAATTTATCCTCTTGTTAATATACGTTATAAAGTGGTAAATTTATCCTCTTGTTAGTTTACGTTATCAAGTGGTGAATTTATCCTCTTGTTAGCTTACGTTATAAAGTGGTGAATTTATCCTCTTGTTAGTTTACGTTATAAATTGGTAAATTTATTCTCTTCTTAGTTTACGTTATAAACTGGTGAATTTATCCTCTTGTTAGTTTACGTTATAAATTGGTGAATTTATCCTTTTGTTAGTTTGCGTTATAAAGTGGTGAATTTATCCTCTTCTTAATATACGTTATAAAGTGGTGAATTTATTCTCTTGATATTTTACGTTATAAAGTGGTGAATTTATCCTCTTATTAGTTTACGTTATAAAGTGGTGAATTTATTCTCTTGTTAGTTTACGTTATAAAGTGGTGAATTTATTCTCTTGATAGTTTACGTTATAAAGTGGTGAATTTATCCTCTTGTTAGTTTACGTTATAAATTGGTGAATTTATCCTTTTGTTAGTTTACGTTATAAATTGGTGAATTTATTCTCTTGTTAATTGACGTTATAAAGTGGTGAATTTATCCTCTTGATAGTTTACGTTATAAATTGGTAAATTTATCCTCTTGTTAGTTTACGTTATAAAGTGGTGAATTTTTCCTCTTGTTAGTTTACGTTAAAATTGGTGAATTTATTCACTTGAAAGTTTACGTTATAAATTGGTGAATTTATCCTCTTGTTAGTTTACGTTATAAAGTTGTGAATTTATCCTCTTGTTAGTTTACCTTATAAATTGGTGAATTTATCCTCTTGTTAGTTTACGTTATAAACTGGTGAATTTATCCTCTTGTTAATATACGTTATAAAGTGGTGAATTTATCATCTTGTTAAGTTACGTTATAAATTGGTGAATTTATCCTCTTGTTAGTTTACGTTATAAATTGGTGAATTTATCCTCTTGTTAGCTTACGTTATAAAGTGGTGAATTTATTCTCTTGTTAATATACGTTATAAATTGGTGAATTTATCCTTTTGTTAGTTTGCGTTATAAAGTGGCGAATTTATCCTCTTTAATATACGTTATAAAGTGATGAATTTATTCTCTTGTTAGTTTACGTTATAAAGTGGTGAATTTATTCTCTTGATATATTACGTTATAAAGTGGTGAATTTATCCTCTTGATAGTTTACGTTATAAATTGGTAAATTTATCCTCTTGTTAGTTTACATTATAAAGTGGTGAATTTATCCTTTTGTTAGTTTACGTTATAAAGTGATGAATTTATTCTCTTGTTAGTTTACGTTATAAAGTGGTGAATTTATCCTCTTGTTAGTTTACGTTATAAATTGGTGAATTTATCCTCTTGTTAGTTTACGTTATAAATTGGTGAATTTATCCTCTTGTTAGTTTACGTTATAAAGTGGTGAATTTATCCTCTTGTTAGTTTACGTTATAAATTGGTGAATTTATCCTCTTGTTAGTTTACGTTATAAAGTGGTGAATTTATCCTCTTGTTAGTTTACGTTATAAATTGGTGAATTTATCCTCTTGTTAGTTTACGTTATAAATTGGTGAATTTATCCTCTTGTTCATTAATATACATTATAAAGTGGTGAATTTATCCTCTTGTTAGTTTACGTTATAAATTGGTGAATTTATCCTCTTGATAGTTTACGTTATAAATTGGTGAATTTATCCTCTTGTTAGTTTACGTTATAAAGTGGTGAATTTATCCTCTTGTTAGTTTACGTTATAAATTGGTGAATTTATCCTCTTGTTAGTTTACGTTATAAATTGGTGAATTTATTCTCTTGTTAGTTTACGTTATAAAGTGGTGAATTTATCCTCTTGTTACTTTACGTTATAAATTGGTGAATTTATTCTCTTTTTTTATTTTACGTTATAAAGTGGTGAATTTATCCTCTTGTTAGTTTACGTTATAAAGTGGTGAATTTATCCTCTTGTTAATATACGTTATAAAGTGGTGAATTTATCCTCTTGTTAGTTTACGTTATAAAGTGGTGAATTTATCCTCTTGTTAGTTTACGTTATAAAGTGGTGAATTTATCCTCTTGTTAGTTTACGTTATAAATTGGTGAATTTATTCTCTTGTTAGTTTACGTTATAAAGTGGTGAATTTATCCTCTTGTTAGTTTACGTTATAAATTGGTGAATTTATCCTTTTGTTAGTTTACGTTATAAAGTGGTGAATTTATCCTCTTCTTAATATACGTTATAAAGTGGTGAATTTATTCTCTTGATATTTTACGTTATAAAGTGGTGAATTTATCCTCTTGTTAGTTTACGTTATAAAGTGGTGAATTTATTCTCTTGTTAGTTTACGTTATAAAGTGGTGAATTTATCCTCTTGATAGTTTACGTTATAAAGTGGTGAATTTATCCTCTTGTTAGTTTACGTTATAAATTGGTGAATTTATCCTCTTGTTAGTTTACGTTATAAATTGGTGAATTTATCCTCTTGTTAATTAATATACGTTATAAAGTGGTGAATTTATCCTGTTAATAGTTTACGTTATAAAGTGGCGAATTTATCCTGTTAATAATTTACATTATAAATTGGTGAATTTATCCTCTTAATAGTTTACGTTATAAAGTGGTGAATTTATCCTGTTAATAGTTTACGTTATAAATTGGTGAATTTATCCTCTTGTTAGTTTACGTTATAAAGTGGTGAATTTATCCTCTTGTTAGTTTACGTTATAAATTGGTGAATTTATCCTCTTGTTAATTAATATACGTTATAAAATGGTGAATTTATCCTTTTGTTAGTTTACGTTATAAATTGGTGAATTTATTCTTTTTTGTTAGTTTACGTTATAAAGTGGTGAATTTATTCTCTTGTTAGTTTACGTTATAATGTGATGAATTTATCCTCTTGTTAGTTTACGTTATAAAGTGGTGAATTTATCCTCTTGTTAATTGACGTTATAAAGTGGTGAATTTATCCTCTTGATAGTTTACGTTATAAATTGGTAAATTTATCCTCTTGTTAGTTTACGTTATAAAGTGGTGAATTTTTCCTCTTGTTAGTTTACGTTATAAATTGGTGAATTTATTCTCTTGAAAGTTTACGTTATAAATTGGTGAATTTATCCTCTTGTTAGTTTACGTTATAAAGTTGTGAATTTATCCTCTTGTTAGTTTACGTTATAAATTGGTGAATTTATCCTCTTGTTAGTTTACGTTATAAAGTGGTGAATTTATCCTTTTGTTAGTTTACGTTATAAAGTGGTGAATTTATCCTCTTGTTAGTTTACGTTATAAAGTGGTGAATTTATCCTCTTGTTAGGTTACGTTATAAATTGGTGAATTTATCCTCTTGTTAGTTTACGTTATAAATTGGTGAATTTATCCTCTTGTTAGTTTACGTTATAAAGTGGCGAATTTATCCTCTTGTTAGTTTACGTTAAAAATTGGTGAATTTATCCTCTTGATAGTTTACGTTATAAATTGGTAAATTTATCCTCTTCTTAGTTTACGTTATAAATTGGTGAATTTATCCTCTTGTTAATTAATATACATTATAAAGTGGTGAATTTATCCTCTTGTTAGTTTACGTTATAAATTGGTGAATTTATCCTCTTGATAGTTTACGTTATAAATTGGTGAATTTATCCTCTTGTTAGTTTACGTTATAAAGTGGTGAATTTATCCTCTTGTTAGTTTACGTTATAAATTGGTGAATTTATCCTCTTGTTAGTTTATGTTATAAATTGGTGAATTTATTCTCTTGTTAGTTTACGTTATAAAGTGGTGAATTTATTCTCTTGTTAGTTTATGTTATAAATTGGTGAATTTATTCTCTTTTTTATTTTACGTTATAAAGTGGTGAATTTATCCTGTTGTTAGTTTATGTTATAAAGTGGTGAATTTATCCTCTTGTTAATATACGTTATAAAGTGGTAAATTTATCCTCTTGTTAGTTTACGTTATCAAGTGGTGAATTTATTCTCTTATCAGTTTACGTTATAAATTGGTGAATTTATTCTTTTGTTAGTTTACGTTATAAAGTGGTGAATTTATTCTCTTGTTAGTTTACGTTATAAAGTGGTGAATTTATCCTCTTGTTAGTTTACGTTATAAAGTGGTGAATTTATCCTCTTGTTAAGTTTACGTTATAAAGTGGTGAATTTATCCTCTTGTTAGTTTACGTTATAAATTGGTGAATTTATTCTCTTTTATTTTACGTTATAAAGTGGTGAATTTATCCTCTTGTTAGTTTACGTTATAAATTGGTGAATTTATCCTCTTGTTAATTAATATACGTTATAAAGTGGTGAATTTATCCTCTTGTTAGTTTACGTTATAAATTGGTGAATTTATCCTCTTGATAGTTTACGTTATAAATTGGTGAATTTATCCTCTTGTTAGTTTACGTTATAAAGTGGTGAATTTATCCTCTTGTTAGTTTACGTTATAAAGTGGTGAATTTATTCTCTTGTTAATATACGTTATAAAGTGGTGAATTTATCCTCTTGTTAGTTTACGTTATAAATTGGTGAATTTATCCTCTTGTTAGTTTACGTTATAAATTGGTGAATTTATCCTCTTGTTATTAATATACGTTATAAAGTGGTGAATTTATCCTCTTGTTAGTTTACGTTATAAATTGGTGAATTTATCCTCTTGTTAGTTTACGTTATAAATTGGTGAATTTATCCTCTTGTTAGTTTACGTTATAAAGTGGTGAATTTATCCTCTTGTTAGTTTACGTTATAAATTGGTGAATTTATCCTCTTGTTAGTTTACGTTATAAATTGGTGAATTTATTCTCTTGTTAGTTTACGTTATAAAGTGGTGAATTTATTCTCTTGTTAGTTTACGTTATAAATTGGTGAATTTATCCTCTTGTTAGTTTACGTTATAAAGTGGTGAATTTATCCTCTTGTTAGTTTACGTTATAAATTGGTGAATTTATCCTCTTGTTAGTTTACGTTATAAATTGGTGAATTTATCCTCTTGTTAGTTTACGTTATAAATTGGTGAATTTATCCTCTTGTTAATTAATATACATTATAAAGTGGTGAATTTATCCTCTTGTTAGTTTACGTTATAAATTGGTGAATTTATCCTCTTGTTAGTTTACGTTATAAATTGGTGAATTTATCCTCTTGTTAGTTTACATTATAAAGTGGTGAATTTATCCTCTTGTTAGTTTACGTTATAAATTGGTGAATTTATCCTCTTGTTAGTTTATGTTATAAATTGGTGAATTTATCCTCTTGTTAGTTTACGTTATAAAGTGGTGAATTTATCCTCTTGTTAGTTTACGTTATAAATTGGTGAATTTATTCTCTTTTTGTTATTTTACGTTATAAAGTGGTGAATTTATCCTCTTGTTAGTTTACGTTATAAAGTGGTGAATTTATCCTCTTGTTAGTTTACGTTATAAAGTGGTGAATTTATCCTCTTGTTAGTTTACGTTATAAAGTGGTGAATTTATCCTCTTGTTAGTTTACGTTATAAAGTGGTGAATTTATCCTCTTGTTAGTTTACGTTATAAATTGGTGAATTTATCCTCTTGTTAGTTTACGTTATAAAGTGGTGAATTTATCCTCTTGTTAGTTTACGTTATAAATTGGTGAATTTATTCTCTTGTTAGTTTACGTTATAAACTGGTGAATTTATCCTCTTGTTAGTTTACGTTATAAATTGGTGAATTTATCCTTTGTTAGTTTGCGTTATAAAGTGGTGAATTTATCCTCTTGTTAGTTTACGTTAAAAATTGGTGAATTTATCCTCTTGATAGTTTACGTTATAAAGTGGCGAATTTATCCTCTTGATAGTTTACGTTATAAATTGGTAAATTTATCCTCTTCTTAGTTTACGTTATAAATTGGTGAATTTATCCTCTTGTTAATTAATATACATTATAAAGTGGTGAATTTATCCTCTTGTTAGTTTACGTTATAAATTGGTGAATTTATCCTCTTGATAGTTTACGTTATAAATTGGTAAATTTATCCTCTTGTTAGTTTACATTATAAAGTGGTGAATTTATCCTCTTGTTAGTTTACGTTATAAATTGGTGAATTTATCCTGTTGTTAGTTTATGTTATAAATTGGTGAATTTATTCTCTTGTTAGTTTACGTTATAAAGTGGTGAATTTATCCTCTTATTAGTTTATGTTATAAATTGGTGAATTTATTCTCTTTTTTATTTTACGTTATAAAGTGGTGAATTTATTCTCTTGTTAGTTTATGTTATAAATTGGTGAATTTATTCTCTTTTTTATTTTACGTTATAAAGTGGTGAATTTATCCTGTTGTTAGTTTATGTTATAAAGTGGTGAATTTATCCTCTTGTTAATATACGTTATAAAGTGGTAAATTTATCCTCTTGTTAGTTTACGTTATCAAGTGGTGAATTTATCCTCTTGATAGATTACTTTATAAAGTGGTGAATTAATCCTCTTTTAGTTTACGTTATAAATTGGTGAATTTATCCTCTTGTTAGTTTACGTTATAAATTGGTGAATTTATCCTCTTGTTAGTTTACGTTATAAATTGGTGAATTTATTCTCTTGTTAGTTTACGTTATAAAGTGGTGAATTTATCCTCTTGTTAATTAATATACGTTATAAAGTGGTGAATTTATCCTCTTGTTAGTTTACGTTATAAATTGGTGAATTTATCCTCTTGTTAGTTTACGTTATAAAGTGGTGAATTTATCCTCTTGTTAGTTTACGTTATTAATTGGTGAATTTATCCTTGTTAATTAATATACGTTATATAGTGGTGAATTTATCCTCTTGTTAATATACGTTATAAAGTGGTGAATTTATCCTCTTGTTAGTTTATGTTATAAATTGGTGAATTTATTCTCTTGTTAGTTTACGTTATAAATTGGTGAATTTATCCTCTTGATAGTTTACGTTATAAATTGGTGAATTTATTCTCTTGAAAGTTTACGTTATAAAGTGGTGAATTTATCCTCTTGTTAGTTTACGTTATAAATTGGTGAATTTATCCTCTTGTTAGTTTACGTTATAAAGTGGTGAATTTATCCTCTTGTTAGTTTACGTTATAAAGTGGTGAATTTATCCTCTTGTTAATTAATATACGTTATAAAGTGGTGAATTTATCCTCTTGTTAATTAATATACGTTATAAAGTGGTGAATTTATCCTCTTGTTAGTTTACGTTATAAATTGGTGAATTTATTCTCTTGATAGTTTACGTTATAAAATGGTGAATTTATTCTCTTGAAAGTTTACATTATAAAGTGGTGAATTTATCCTCTTGTTAGTTTACGTTATAAAGTGGTGAATTTATCATCTTGTTAGGTTACGTTATAAATTGGTGAATTTATTCTCTTGAAAGTTTACATTATAAATTGGTGAATTTATCCTCTTGTTAGCTTACGTTATAAAGTGATGAATTTATCCTCTTGTTAGTTTTCGTTATAAAGTGGTGAATTAATCCTCTTTTTAATTAATATACGTTATAAACTGGTGAATTTATCCTCTTGTTAGTTTACGTTATAAATTGGTGAATTTATCCTTTTGTTAGTTTGCGTTATAAAGTGGCGAATTTATACTCTTGTTAGTTTACGTTAAAAATTGGTGAATTTATCCTGTTGATAGTTTACGTTATAAAGTGGAGAATTTATCCTCTTGATAGTTTACGTTATAAATTGGTAAATTTATCCTCTTCTTAGTTTACGTTATAAATTGGTGAATTTATCCTCTTGTTAATTAATATACATTATAAAGTGGTGAATTTATCCTCTTGTTAGTTTACGTTATAAATTGGTGAATTTATCCTCTTGATAGTTTACGTTATAAATTGGTAAATTTATCCTCTTGTTAGTTTACATTATAAAGTGGTGAATTTATCCTCTTGTTAGTTTACGTTATAAATTGGTGAATTTATCCTGTTGTTAGTTTATGTTATAAATTGGTGAATTTATTCTCTTGTTAGTTTACGTTATAAAGTGGTGAATTTATCCTCTTATTAGTTTATGTTATAAATTGGTGAATTTATTCTCTTTTTTATTTTACGTTATAAAGTGGTGAATTTATTCTGTTGTTAGTTTATGTTATAAATTGGTGAATTTATTCTCTTTTTTATTTTACGTTATAAAGTGGTGAATTTATCCTGTTGTTAGTTTATGTTATAAAGTGGTGAATTTATCCTCTTGTTAGTTATACGTTATAAAGTGGTGAATTTATCCTCTTGTTAGTTTACGTTATAAAGTGGTGAATTTATCCTCTTGATAGATTACTTTATAAAGTGGTGAATTAATCCTCTTTTAGTTTACGTTATAAATTGATGAATTTATCCTCTTGTTAGTTTACGTTGTAAATTGGTGAATTTATCCTCTGGTTAGTTTACGTTATAAATTGGTGAATTTATTCTCTTGATAGTTTACGTTATAAAGTGGTGAATTTATCCTCTTGTTAATTAATATACGTTATAAAGTGGTGAATTTATCCTCTTATTAGTTTACGTTATAAATTGGTGAATTTATCCTCTGGTTAGTTTACGTTATAAAGTGGTGAATTTATCCTCTTGTTAGTTTACGTTATAAATTGGTGAATTTATCCTCTTGTTAATTAATATACGTTATATAGTGGTGAATTTATCCTCTTGTTAATTAATATACGTTATATAGTGGTGAATTTATCCTCTTGTTAATATACGTTATAAAGTGGTGAATTTATCCTCTTGTTAGTTTATGTTATAAATTGGTGAATTTATTCTCTTGTTAGTTTACGTTATAAATTGGTGAATTTATCCTCTTGATAGTTTACGTTATAAATTGGTGAATTTATTCTCTTGAAAGTTTACATTATAAAGTGGTGAATTTATCCTCTTGTTAGTTTACGTTATAAATTGGTGAATTTATCCTCTTGTTAGCTTACGTTATAAAGTGATGAATTTATCCTCTTGTTAGTTTTCGTTATAAAGTGGTGAATTTATCCTCTTTTTAGTTATACGTTATAAAGTGGTGAATTTATCCTCTTGTTAGTTTACGTTATAAATTGGTGAATTTATTCTCTTGATAGTTTACGTTATAAATTGGTGAATTTATTCTCTTTTTTTATTTTACGTTATAAAGTGGTGAATTTATCCTCTTGTTAGTTTACGTTATAAATTGGTGAATTTATCCTCTTGTTAATTAATATACGTTATAAAGTGATGAATTTATCCTCTTGTTAGTTTACGTTATAAAGTGGTGAATTTATCATCTTGTTAGGTTACGTTATAAATTGGTGAATTTATTTAGCCTCTTGTTAGTTTACGTTATAAATTGGTGAATTTATCCTCTTGTTAGCTTACGTTATAAAGTGATGAATTTATCCTCTTGTTAGTTTACGTTATAAATTGGTGAATTTATTCTCTTGTTAGTTTACGTTATAAACTGGTGAATTTATCCTCTTGTTAGTTTACGTTATAAATTGGTGAATTTATCCTTTTGTTAGTTTACGTTATAAAGTGGCGAATTTATCCTCTTGTTAGTTTACGTTAAAAATTGGTGAATTTATCCTCTTGATAGTTTACGTTATAAAGTGGCGAATTTATCCTCTTGATAGTTTACGTTATAAATTGGTAAATTTATCCTCTTCTTAGTTTACGTTATAAATTGGTGAATTTATCCTCTTGTTAATTAATATACATTATAAAGTGGTGAATTTATCCTCTTGTTAGTTTACGTTATAAATTGGTGAATTTATCCTCTTGATAGTTTACGTTATAAATTGTTAAATTTATCCTCTTGTTAGTTTACATTATAAAGTGGTGAATTTATCCTCTTGTTAGTTTACGTTATAAATTGGTGAATTTATCCTGTTGTTAGTTTATGTTATAAATTGGTGAATTTATCCTCTTGTTAGCTTACGTTATAAAGTGATGAATTTATCCTCTTGTTAGTTTACGTTATAAATTGGTGAATTTATTCTCTTGTTAGTTTACGTTATAAACTGGTGAATTTATCATTTTGTTAGTTTACGTTATAAATTGGTGAATTTATCCTTTTGTTAGTTTGCGTTATAAAGTGGTGAATTTATCCTCTTGTTAGTTTACGTTAAAAATTGGTGAATTTATCCTCTTGATAGTTTACGTTATAAAGTGGTGAATTTATCCTCTTGATAGTTTACGTTATAAATTGGTAAATTTATCCTCTTCTTAGTTTACGTTATAAATTGATGAATTTATCCTCTTGTTAATTAATATACATTATAAAGTGGTGAATTTATCCTCTTGTTAGTTTACGTTATAAATTGGTGAATTTATCCTCTTGATAGTTTACGTTATAAATTGGTAAATTTATCCTCTTGTTAGTTTACATTATAAAGTGGTGTATTTATCCTCTTGTTAGTTTACGTTATAAATTGGTGAATTTATCCTGTTGTTAGTTTATGTTATAAATTGGTGAATTTATTCTCTTGTTAGTTTACGTTATAAAGTGGTGAATTTATCCTCTTATTAGTTTATGTTATAAATTGGTGAATTTATTCTCTTTTTTATTTTACGTTATAAAGTGGTGAATTTATTCTCTTTTTTATTTTACGTTATAAAGTGGTGAATTTATCCTGTTGTTAGTTTATGTTATAAAGTGGTGAATTTATCCTCTTGTTAATATACGTTATAAAGTGGTGAATTTATCCTCTTGATAGATTACTTTATAAAGTGGTGAATTAATCCTCTTTTAGTTTACGTTATAAATTGATGAATTTATCCTTTTGTTATTTTACGTTGTAAATTGGTGAATTTATCCTCTTGTTAATTAATATACATTATAAAGTGGTGAATTTATCCTCTTGTTAGTTTACGTTATAAATTGGTGAATTTATCCTCTTGATAGTTTACGTTATAAATTGGTAAATTTATTCTCTTCTTAGTTTACGTTATAAACTGGTGAATTTATCCTCTTGTTAGTTTACGTTATAAATTGGTGAATTTATCCTTTTGTTAGTTTGCGTTATAAAGTGGCGAATTTATCCTCTTCTTAATTTACGTTATAAAGTGGTGAATTTATTCTCTTGATATTTTACTTTATAAAAGTGGTGAATTTATCCTCTTATTAGTTTACGTTATAAAGTGGTGAATTTATTCTCTTGTCAGTTTACGTTATAAATTGGTGAATTTATTCTCTTGATAGTTTACGTTATAAAGTGGTGAATTTATCCTCTTGTTAGTTTACGTTATAAATTGGTGAATTTATCCTTTTGTTAGTTTACGTTATAAATTGGTGAATTTATTCTCTTGTTAGTAATATACGTTATAAAGTGGTGAATTTATCCTGTTAATAGTTTACGTTATAAAGTGGTGAATTTATCCTGTTAATAATTTACGTTATAAATTGGTGAATTTATCCTGTTAATAGTTTACGTTATAAAGTGGTGAATTTATCCTGTTAATAGTTTACGTTATAAAGTGGTGAATTTATCCTCTTAATAGTTTACGTTATAAATTGGTGAATTTATCCTCTTGATATATTACGTTATAAAGTGGTGAATTTATCCTCTTAATAGTTTACGTTATAAATTGGTGAATTTATCCTCTTGTTAATTGAATATACGTTATAAAATGGTGAATTTATCCTTTTGTTAGTTTACGTTATAAACTTGGTGAATTTATCCTTTTTTGTTAGTTACGTTATAAATTGGTGAATTTATCCTTTGTTAGTTGCGTTATAAAGTGGTGAATTTATCCTCTTGTTACTTTATGTTATAAATTGGTGAATTTATCCTCTTGATAGTTTACGTTATAAAGTGGCGAATTTATCCTCTTGATAGTTTACGTTATAAATTGGTAAATTTATCCTCTTCTTAGTTTACGTTATAAATTGATGAATTTATCCTCTTGTTAATTATATATACATTATAAAGTGGTGAATTTATCCTCTTGATAGTTTACGTTATAAATTGGTAAATTTATCCTCTTGTTAGTTTACATTATAAAGTGGTGTATTTATCCTCTTGTTAGTTTACGTTATAAATTGGTGAATTTATCCTGTTGTTAGTTTATGTTATAAATTGGTGAATTTATTCTCTTGTTAGTTTACGTTATAAAGTGGTGAATTTATCCTCTTATTAGTTTATGTTATAAATTGGTGAATTTATTCTCTTTTTTTATTTTACGTTATAAAGTGGTGAATTTATTCTCTTTTGTATTTTACGTTATAAAGTTGGTGAATTTATCCTGTTGTTAGTTTATCCTTTGTTGTTATAAAAGTGGTGAATTTATCCTCTTGTTATATACGTTATAAAGTGGTGAATTTATCCTCTTGATAGATTACTTTATAAAGTGGTGAATTAATCCTCTTTTAGTTTACGTTATAAATTGATGAATTTATCCTCTTGTTAGTTTACGTTGTAAATTGGTGAATTTATCCTCTTGTTAATTAAAATACATTATAAAGTGGTGAATTTATCCTCTTGTTAGTTTACGTTATAAATTGGTGAATTTATCCTCTTGATAGTTTACGTTATAAATTGGTAAATTTATTCTCTTCTTAGTTTACGTAATAAACTGGTGAATTTATCCTCTTGTTAGTTTACGTTATAAATTGGTGTATTTATCCTTTTGTTAGTTTGCGTTATAAAGTGGTGAATTTATCCTCTTCTTAATTTATACGTTATAAAGTGGTGAATTTATTCTCTTGATATTTTACTTTATAAAGTGGTGAATTTATCCTCTTATTAGTTTACGTTATAAAGTGGTGAATTTATTCTCTTGTCAGTTTACGTTATTAAGTGGTGAATTTATTCTCTTGATAGTTTACGTTATAAAGTTGGTGAATTTATCCTCTTGTTAGTTTACGTTATAAATTGGTGAATTTATCCCTTTTGTTAGTTTACGTTATAAGTTGGTGAATTTATTCTCTTGTTAATTAATATACGTTATAAAGTGGTGAATTTATCCTGTTAATAGTTTACGTTATAAATTGGCGAATTTATCCTGTTAATAATTTACATTATAAATTGGTGAATTTATCCTGTTAATAGTTTACGCTATAAAGTGGTGAATTTATCCTGTTGTTAGTTTACGTTATAAAGTGGTGAATTTATCCTCTTATTAGTTTACGTTATAAATGATGAATTTATCCTCTTGATATTTACGTTATAAATTGGTGAATTTATCCTCTTGTTAGTAATTACGTTATAAAATGGTGAATTTATCCTTTTGTTAGTTTACGTTATAAATTGGTGAATTTATTCTTTTGTCAGTTTACGTTATAAAGTGGTGAATTTATTCTCTTGTTAGTTTACGTTATAATGTGATGAATTTATCCTCTTGTTAGTTT